>NC_141879.1:574000875-574270875 GCF_056163025.1 Triticum urartu
AAGAGCATAGTAATGAGAATATCTAGTCATGATCATAAACATAGGCATCATGTCCGTGTCAAGTAGACTGAAACGATTCTACATCTACTACTATTACTCCACACATCGACCGCTATCCAGCATGCATCTGGAGTATTAAGTTCATAAGAACAGAGTAACACATTAGACAAGATGACATGATGTAGAGGGATAAACTCAAGCAATATGATATAAACCCCATCTTTTTATCCTCGATGGCAACAATACAATACGTGCCTTGCTGCCCCTACTGCCACTAGGAAAGGACACCGCAAGATTGAACCCAAAGCTAAGCACTTCTCCCATTGCAAGAAAGATCAATCTAGTAGGCCAAACCAAACTGATAATTTGAAGAGACATGCAAAGATATCAAATCATGCATATAAGAATTCACAGAAGAATCAAATATTGTTCATAGATAATCTTGATCATAAACCCACAATTCATCGGTTCTCGACAAACACACTGCAAAAAGAATTACATCGAAGAGATCTCCAAGAACATCGAGGAGAACTTTGTATTGAGATCCAAAGAGAGATAAGAATCCATCTAGCTAATAAGTATGGACCCGAAGGTCTGTGGTAAACTACTCACACATCATCGGAGGGGCTATGGTGTTGATGTGGAAGCCCTTCGTGATCGAATCCCCCTCCGGCAGATCGCCGGAAAAGGTCCCCAGATGGGATCTCACGGGTACAGAAGGTTGCGGCGGTGGAAAATTGGTTTCGTGGCTCCCCTAGATGTTTTTAGGATATAAGAGTATATATATAGGCGAAGGAAGTAGGTCGGTGGAGCTATGAGGGGCCCATGAGGGTGGGGGCGCGCCTGCCCCCTGGGCTCGCAGCCGTACCTCGTGGCCGCCTCGTTGCTTCCTTGACCTCCACTCCAAGTCTCCTGGATTGCGTTTGTTCCAAAAAAGATCCTAGCGAAGGTTTCATTCCGTTTGGATTCCGTTTGATATTCCTTTTCTGCAAACACTGAAATAGGCAAAAAAATTAGCAATTTGCAATGGGCCTTCGGTTAATAGGTTAGTCCCAAAAATAATATAAAAGTGCATAATAAAGCCCATTAAACATCCAAAACAGATAGTATAATAGCATGGAATAATCAAAAATTATAGATACGTTGGAGACGTATCAAGCATCCCCAAGATTAATTCATGCTCGTCCTCGAGTAGGTAAATGATAAAAGCAGAATTTTTGATGTGGAATGCTACCTAACATAATTTTCAATGTAATTCTATTTATTGCGGCATGAATGTTTAGAACCAAAAGATTCTAGACAAAAGTTTAATATTGACATAAAAATAATAATACTTCAAGCATGCTAACCAAGCAATTATGTCTTATCAAAATAACATAGCCAAAGAAAGCTTATCCCTACAAAATCATATAGTTTGGACATGCTTCATTTTCGTTACACAAAATGCTCCCATCATGCACAACCCCGATGACAAGCCAAGCAATTGTTTCATACTTATCCTTTTCAAACTCTTTCAACTTTCACACAATATATGAGCGTGAGCCATGGACATAGCACTATGGGTGGAATAGAATATGATGATGGAGGTTGTATAAGAAGACTAAAAGGAGAAAGCATCACATTGACGCGGCTAATCAACGGGCTATGGAGATGCCCATCAATTGATGTCAATGCAAGTAGTAGGGATTGCCATGGAACGGATGCACTAGAACTATAAATATATGAAATCTCAACAAAAGAAACTAAGTAGGTGTGCATCCAACTTGCTTGCTCATGAAGACCTAGGGCATTTTGAGGAAGCCCATTATTGGAATATACAAGCCAAGTTCTATAATGAAAGATTCCCACTAGTATATGAAAGTGACAACATAAGAGACTCCCTATCATGAAGATCATGGTGCTACTTTGAAGCACAAGTGTGGAAAAGGGATAGTAACATTGCCCCTTCTCTCTTTTTCTCTCATTTTTTATTTGGGCCTTTTTCTCCTTTTTTATGGCCTCTTTTTTCATCCGGAATCTCATCCCGACTTGTGGGGGAATCATAGTCTCCATCATCCTTTCATCACATGGGACAATGCTCTAATAATGAAAATCATCACACTTTTATTTTCTTACAACTCAAGAATTACAACTCGATACTTAGAACAAGATATGACTCTATGTGAATGCCTCCGGTGGTGTACCGGGATATGCAATGAATCAAGAGTGACATGTATGAAAGAATTATGAAGGTGTCCTTGCCACAAATACGATGTCAACTTCATGATCATTCAAAGCAACATGACAATGATGGAGCATGTCATAATAAACAGAATGGTGGAAAGTCGCATGGCAATATATCTCGGAATGGCTATGGAAATTCCATAATAGTTAGGTATGGTGGTTGTTTTGAGGAAGATATAAGGAGGCTTATGTGTGATAGAGCGTATCGTATCATGGGGTTTGGATGCACCGGCGAAGTTTGCACCAACTCTCGAGGTGAGAAAGGGCAATGCACGGTACCGAAGAGGGTAGCAATGATGGAAGGGTGAGAGTACATATAATCCATGGACTCAACATTAGTCATAAAGAACTCACATACTTATTGCAAAAATCTACAAGTCATCAAAACCAAGCACTACGCGCATGCTCCTAGGAGGATAGATTGGTAGGAAAAGACCATCGCTCGTCCCTGACCGCCACTCATAAGGAAAGCAATCAAAGAACACCTCATGCTTCAAATTTGTCACACAACGTTTACCATACGTGCATGCTACGGGACTTGCCAACTTCAACACAAGTATTTCTCAATTCCACAATTACTCAACTAGCACAACTTTAATATTACCACCTTTATATCTCAAAACAATTATCAAGTATCAAGCTTCTCATAGTATTTAATGCACTCTATATGAAAGTTTTTATTATACCTGTCGTGTAATTGTCACGGCAGATGTCCTAGTGAAAGGACTTAGTTGTGGAGCCATCGCAACTAGGAAGCTTAAAGGGGTTAATCGGGACAAAGGACACGAGAGGTTTATACTGATTCGGCCCCTTACGGTGAAGGTAAAGCCTAGTCCAGTTGATGTGGTATTGCTAGGTTTCGATGACCAAGGAGCGAAATATGCTAGCTTGGCTCTCGATCTGTTCTTTCTTACCCTGAGCCGCCGCCGGGTCGTCCCCTTATATACACGGGCTGACGCCCTGCGGCCCAGAGTCCCGGCCAGCTCATACAACGTGTCCGGCTCGGTGACAACTCTTACATGCCTTACTTTACAAGTCTTATTCATACATGGCGGTTTATACTTACGGGCCTTAAGCCGCCTCTGGGCTTGGGCCTACTACAAGCCTTATCATAACCGTCACTTTGCATACTCTTCGGGCTTCACTTAAGTAACCCGCCATTGTGGTTGACCCGGCCCCTCCTGTGCGGGTCATACCTGGTAGTCATATCCCCAACATTAGGCCCCAAGTTGATTTGAACTTTGTTCATGTCAATCTTCAACACTTAGACGAAATCCATCTTATACTGCTTGTCAAAGCTCTGGAAACCGCCAAGACGTCATCTTCAGAAAATTTGGAAACCTGCCACGACGTCATCTTTAACGGATCCATATCTTAAATGCCTTTCCGAAAATCGAGGCATCCATTTAGCTAGATAATCATTATTTTGGCCTTCCTCGTTTTTCGTGCCTGCCTGTTCACCTATCTCCTTATAAATAGGCACGGCTGGTCTTCCTTATTCTTCTTCCTCCTTGTCTCACAACCCCTCTGTCGCTCGAGCTCCGCCGTTGCCGCAACGCTCATCGTCGTCCTCAACCTTGGCCGCTGCATCACCCTGAGCTTGTCCAGAGAACGGCGGCGACCCTCCGCACCAGATTTGCGTCCGTAAGTTTTTGCCTTTCCGCACCTCAAATCCGCATTAGGGTTTGCAAGTTCGTCGGTGTTCTTTGCTTTTCATCATGGATTCTTCATAGTTTCTCCACTGCATCCTCTTTTGATCCAAAAGAAGCATGGAACTCCTGCGGTAGTTGTTTCGCATCCATTTTCGGATGCTAGTAGATCCCCTTTTCTTGCACAAAGGCCTCCTTAGAACAGATGAACTCCTCTGCACTAGTTTTTTAGGTCTAGATTTATTTTCCTTTTTTGAACAGTCTTGATCCAAAATAGTAGCAGCAGCCTGTGAAACTTGTTTATCTCACTACTTAGCCAATTTTTTGTCGTTGGCCTCTTTTGAATATCTTTAGTCATGGCGGCTTACCATGCCGGCTCATTTTTCCTTCATATATCATTAGCCCTTATTTAAGCCGCCATTATGCATCTATATTGTAAACATTAACCTGTGATTCCACCATTTAATTTAAGCCGACAAATTACTTCCTTTTTAGCTCGTCTTCTCACCATGCCACCAAAGACGACGACAGTTTGCAATTGGGTCCCTTCCATAGTCACTAACGCCACTCTGAAGGATTTTGTTACCATTGGATTTTTATCGGAGAAGAACATTATGTCTTACCGCGCTCCTGACCCGACCGAAGAAAGACCTCAGCCCAAGGACGGTGAAGTCATCGTTTTTACTGATCATATGAACCAGGGTTTTTCACCACCCGTCTCAAAATTCTTCAGAGATGTTCTGCATTTCTTCAAGCTTCACCCACAAGACCTTGGACCCAATTCCATATCAAACATCTGCAATTTTCAAGTTCTCTGCGAGGTTTATCTTCAAGAAGAACCCACTGTTGAACTCTTCAGAGAGTATTTCTATCTGAACCGCCAGAATGAATACACCAACGGCCTCGGCCTGTAACTTGGTGGAATTTTGATTCAGCGCCGATAGGGTGCTGCTTTTCCCTTAGTAGTCTTACCAAGCCATCCCAAGGATTGGAACCAAACTTGGTTTTATTGCAAAGACACGTCGCCAGCTGATGAAAAACCAACGTCGGGTTATCGCGTGGAGCGTCTTGACTCTAAGTTTTTACTCCCTAACAAGCTTACTGCCGCTGAATGTAAGAAGCTTATCCCAAGCATCAAAAGGATTCAAGCCTTGTTGGGAAACGGCTCAACTGGAGTTGACTTGATCTGTTGTTGGATCGCATGGCGGGTCATCCCTCTGAGCCGCCGTTCTGACTTGATGTATAACAATGCCGGAGGACCAGATGACCCTCTGCATCATAGTTCTGTACAACTGACTAAAGAAGCCATCGTTGAAATGTCAACCACCCTCATAAACAGTAAATATGAGGACTGCAGTAAAGTTGGATTGAATCCTTTCTGCAAACTTAACCCGGCACCAGAGGTAAATCCCCTTGACCCCCTTTTTCCTTCAGTAGTTAAGTTCTATGACTTTTAACCTTTTATTTGCCTACAGGCCAAATCTGACTTTTGGAAGGCCAAATATGATCATGAAACTGCCAAGAAGGCTGGAGCCGCCGCCATAGCCACCAAGAAGACAACCCGAAAATCCAAGAAGAAAAGAACTACTTCTGATATGTTCAAACTGGATGATGTTTCTGAGTCGGAGATAGCCCTTGACTCTCTTGGCCTAGTTTTTAACAACCTTATTGACACTGACTATTGCCAGGATGACACAGGGGCCAGCTGGGCAATAGAAGAAGAGGTAACTATTTCCTCCGACTCAGCCCCTTTGCCAAGACAGAAACCTCGACTGGTAACCCAGAAAGTAAGGTTTTCACACCCTTTGGCTTATTTGGATCCTCATTTTCTTTTGAAAAAACAGCAACATGAGAGCCGCCGCCAGGCTCGGACCAGTGACGACAATGAACTGCCCTCCGTCTTACCAAAAACTCCTCGGAAACGCCAGAATGAGGTTTCTTTCACCTTTGTCTCTTGCTTTTATCAATGAATCTATTTCCTTACTCTCTTAACTGTGATTTCACTATTGCAGGAGGTTTCTCGTTCTTCTGGCGATTCTTCACAAACTCAATTTTCGGCTTTCAAGACTTCCCCTGGGTAAAGAAAATTATCTTTCTTCTGCATCTTTAAGTCTGTATCATTATGCTGACTCATGAAATACTTCTTAGCGGTCAAGCAAAGCCTAAGAAAGCCAGGGTCACTAAGCCAGTGGAAGACCCGAAAGACCCTGCTCCTGAACCGACAATACCAACTCCTGCTCCTGAACAATCTGAAGCACCAGAAGACCCTGCTGTCAATGTTCGAATAGATCCTCCTGAACCATCTGTTGATGAAACTATTCTTAACCCGTCTACTGTTGAACTGTCAAGATCAGCTAACCCGTCGGCAACTTACGACAATGACATTTTAATCACTGGTAGTAGATTTGTTGAACCGGGCAATCCAACTGTACTGGCCAAGCACTCTGCCAAGCAAGAGGCTTTGGAAAGGCAGAAAGTGTGATTTAACGTCTCTCACTATGCTCACCTGAGTATTAGTGACGTGCTATCTGGATACCTAAGTCATGTGCATTCTAGCCGTGACTCTGAAATTGAGATGGTCAAACAGCTGCAACTGAAATATGAGGTATGCTCTCCGGCTTTCATTAGTTTACATATGCTCTGCCAGCTCCCAAGTCTCCAGATTATGATGACCCTAAATGATCTGTAGACTTATGATATAGGTTGATGCTCTGTCTCAGATTTTCCCTAACTCTAGTGGATTAGCATAAATTTTCACATGTAGTCCCCAAGGGTCGGCTTAATTCATCATGAATGAGCCGGTACTTAACTTTATAACTGTCTTGAATCCAAACTAATATTGTTATCCGGCTCAAGATGAAAAACTTTCTGCATATCCTACATTAGCCCCCAAGTGCCAAGCGTTGTTACTTGTAAAACACTTGGGACTTTAATCATAGAAGAGTCCTTTTTTGCATTTTAAGAATTGCTCTGGCAGACATTAGCCCCCAAGTGCCAACTGGAGCTGCATTGCAAAGTACTTGGGACTTTACTCATTATGACTTTTATTGGAATAAAATTTTGACACACCTATTCATGTCTGTAGACCGCCATCACTGAATTGGGTTCTCAACTGACTGATGCAAAGACCCGGTTGGCAGCTCAAGAGACCGAGATAAATAATACCGACTCCAAACTCCAGTTGAGCCTATCTGAAGCAGAGAAACTGAAGACCAGTTTTGATGTGGAGAAAAAGTCCTGGGCCGATGAAAAAACCTTGCTGATACAGCACGCTGAAACAGCCGAGGCGGCTCTCATGGAGGTTACCACGGAGCTCACCGGTTTAAAAAACCATGTGTCTCAGATGGTCTCTGCAATCTTTGTTGAGTCATTGTATTATTTACTTAAACTCCATTTTTGCCAGAAATATAAGCTGCCTGCTTAACCTTTTAAAATACTCATAGGTCCATGGAGCAGCAATCTGAGCCAAAACAACTTGACAAAACTCAAGGCGGTTTACACCCTGGTGGAACAACTGTACACTGGAGCTCAACGGGCGTTTGCCATTATTTCCCCAGCCAATCAAGGACCAAACCTCTTGACTGATGTTTTGAAGAAGTTATCTATCTTACCTGCCAGATTCCAAGAGGTCAAGCGGTCTTGTGCAAGAGCCGGAGCCCTAACTTCTCTAAGCCGCTCCAAAGCCTAGGTGCCGGAGCTAGACCCGGCAGATGTAGCCAAGGGGTACCCCGGCCTTAAGGAAAACGGGGCCCCATTTGATCAAGATGATTTCGCTGCTTGTGTGAGGGGAGTTCTTCCTCATGCTACTATCCTTGGAGACGAGACCGACATTGATAAGTATCAGCCAGGTTTTGATGTTGAGAATAAAAAGATGGCAACTCCTTCGTATAAAGTGACAGATCTCATCCCGCCGGTTCGCCAACACACCTTCGCCCCAGAAAATGACCCGGCTGGTCTAATTGATGATGAAGATGAGTTTGTTGCTCTTCATGGCTTTGATTGGTCCAAGCCTAGTTTCCAACCAGTGAGAAGATGAACCAGCGAGGGAGGAGTCGTAACCATCCCAATAATCTGGCTAACACTTAATGAACCGGACTTAGCTTAACATCTGCTTAGTAGAAAAGACAGTTTTAACCTTTTGGGCTCCCAACGCCTTGTAATAGGCTAGCTTAAAACTGCATGTTCTTCCTATGCCGTCGTGCATATCATACTGCGTACGACTTTGTTATCCGTCATGTCAATATATGCTTTATGTCCTTTATCATATCTGTGTGTTTAAACCTGTTCCTATATGTAAAAGATGCGAAACTGTCCTGTCGGTTTGTCACTGGATGGGTCAAAACACTCAATACATAACTATGAAATTACCATAGTGGAATAATCAGGGCTACATGTAAAGATAAATAAGGCTGGAAAGCCTTTGATTAAAGAAAAAACACAGATAAGTCTACTTATGAACGACAATGTCATACCTGTGTTCTTTGATTCTGGACTGTCGGCTTATGTGACCCGGATAGTAACGGTGACAATCCAATCTTTTTAGAAGTCAATACTTCCATATGCCTGATGACTGTTATACATTGGCAACTTATTGTCAAAGAACCAAGCCGATTTAAATTGAAATCATACTTACAGTTAGATTCTAGACAACAAAAAACCAGTAAAATGAAAGAGCATCTTTGAAACAATGTAAATCAAGAATCAAGAAAAAAAATTGGAGGCTTCTGATTCGAATATGATCAGTAAACCGTACCAAAGGGGTTAAGCTAGGATTCGAATACGATCATGTAGCCCCCAGTGGCTTTGGCGTTGCGCCGATCAAGAGGGTACCGACATCTATGTTCTCTTTGGTTCGAATACGACCTATGTTTGAATAGGAAGCCCCCAAATGACCTTGAGATGTTTTTAACGACCCTGATTCAAATACCATCCAAGTCGGACCCAAAAGGGGTTAAGCTATGATTCGGATACGATCAAGAAGCCCCCTAGTGAGTTTGGCTTTGCACCGATCAAGAGGGTTACGACAGCTATGTTCTCTTTGGTTCAAATACGACCTATGTTTGAACAGGAAGCCCCCTAGTGACCGTGAGGTTTTAACAGCTAGATTCCATTAAGATCATGAGCCGGACCAAAAGGATTAAGCTAGATTCGAATATGATCAACCTCCAATTGGTCGTCTTATACATAAGATAACAAAGACATGTGATCATTAAGGAAAAAAAAGGACAGAGGTCCTGCTTTATTACTTATCATAATATATACAACGTCAAAGTATGTACATTATGAGAGCCGGTGGCTCAAGTGTAGTAAGGCCGAAGATGAGCAATATTCCACGGCCGGCAGGTCTCCTCCTCCGACTTACATGAGTCTTTATGCTCTCGAACATCGATAAGGTAGTATGACCCGTTATTCAAGTTCTTGCTGACCACAAAGGGTCCTTCCCAAGGTAGGGATAGCTTGTGCGCATCAGACTGATCCTGGATGAGCCGAAGCACTAGGTCACCTTCTTGAAAGGTTCTTGACTTAACCCAACGACTGTGGTAACGGCTCAGGTCCTGTTGGTAAATTGCTAAGTAGGCTGCCGCTAAGTCACGTTCTTCATCCAATAAGTCAAGCACATCCTGACGAGCTTGTTCACTATCAGCTTCAATGTAAGCCGCCACGCAAGGCGAGTCATGACGGATGTCACTGGGCAGAACTGCGTCTGCTCCATAAACCATGAAGAAAGGCGTATAACCCATAGACCTGTTAGGGGTAGTATTGATGCTCCATATCACAGAGGGTAATTCTTCCACCCAACAACCCGGCATCCGTTGTAAAGGGGCCATAAGCCGAGGGTTTAGACCTTTCGGGACTTCCTGATTGGCTCTTTCAGCTTGACCATTGGATTGGGGGTGAGCTACTGATGAAACATCAAGCCGGATATGTTCCCGTTGACAGAACTCTTCCAAAGCTCCTTGGGACAGGTTGGTGCCATTTTTAGTAATAATGTTGTGTGGAAAACCAAAACGAAAAATCACTTTCTTCATGAATTGAACCGCCGTGGCCGCATCACACTTACTGACCGGCTCTGCCTCAACCCATTTTGTGAACTTATCCACTGCCACCAAAAGGTGCGTATTTTTATCTTTGGACCATTTGAAAGGTCCAACCATGTCAAGCCCCCAGACTGCAAATGGCCAAGTAATTGGAATCATCCGCAATTCCTGAGCTGGCACGTGCGCTCGTCGTGCGAATTTTTGACACCCATCACACCTACTGACCAGATCCTCCGCATCAGCGTGAGCCGTTAGCCAGTAAAAACCATGACGGAAAGCTTTGGCCACAAGAGACTTTGAACCAGCATGATGGCCACAATCGCCTTCATGTATCTCACGAAGAATTTCTTGACCTTCTTCAGGAGAGATACAACGTTGAAACGCTCCGGTGACACTGCGATGATACAACTCACCATTGGAAATTGTCATTCACTTAGACCGTCGGGTTATCTGTCTGGCCAAGGTCTCATCCTCCGGCAACTCGCCCCGGGTCATATAAGCCAAATACGGCACTGTCCAATCTGGAATGACATGAAGAGCCGCCACCAATTGTGCTTCCGGGTCTGGAACGGCCAAGTCTTCCTCTGTAGGCAACTTGACAGAAGGGTTATGCAGAACATCTAAAAAAGTATTAGGCGGCACCGGCTTACGCTGAGATCCCAACCGGCTTAAAGCGTCGGCCACTTCATTCTTTCTGTAGTCAATGTGCTCCACTTGATAACCCTTGAAGTGCCCAGCAACAGCGTCAACCTCATGGCGATAAGCCACCATGAGAGGATCTTTGGAATCCCACTTGCCTGATACTTGTTGAGCCACCAAATCTGAGTCGCCGAGGCACCGTACCCGGCTTAAACTCATTTCTTTAGCCATCCGAAGACCATGGAGTAAGGCCTCATACTCAGCTGCGTTGTTAGTACAAGGAAACATCAATCGCAACACATAACAAAATTTGTCACCTCAAGGAGAAGTTAAAACAACCCCAGCCCCCGAGCCTTCCAATTGTCTGGACCCATCAAAATGAATCATCCAATATGTGTTGTCTGGCTTCTCTTCAGGTATCTGCAACTCCGTTCAATCGTTAATGAAGTCCACCAGTGCTTGAGATTTGATGGCAGTACGTGGCACATACTTTAAACCATGAGACCCAAGTTCAATGGCCCACTTGGCGACTCGTCCCGTGGCTTCTCTATTTTGAATAATATCTCCCAAAGGAGCAGAGCTAACCACAGTGATATGATGACCTTGAAAGTAATGCTTAAGCTTCCGGCTCCCCATGAACACCCCATAGACAAGTTTCTGCTAATGCGGATATCTCTGTTTGGACTCAATGAGCACCTCACTGACGTAGTAAACTGGCCGTTGGACCAAATATTCCTTGACAGCCTCTTTGCGCTCTACAACAATGGCCACACTGACAGCACGTGTGTTAGCAGCCACGTATAACAACAGTGGCTCCTTATCAACGGGAGCAGCAAGAACCGGCGGCTCAGCGAGCTGTCTTTTCAGATCTTCAAAGGCAGAGTTAGCAACAGCACTCCAGACAAAATCATCCGTCTTCTTCATCATTTGATATAACAGCATAGCCTTCTCACCTAATCGGCTTATGAAACGGCTTAAAGCGGCAACACGACCTGCCAGCCGTTGAACGTCATTGATGCACGCCGGTTTAGCCAAAGACGTAATCGCCTTTATTTTCTTCGGGTTCGCCTCAATGCCTCTATTAGACACCAAAAAACCCAAAAGCTTGCCAGCTGGGACTCCAAAAACACACTTGGTCGGGTTAAGCATCATCTTGTAGACCCGGAGGTTATCAAAGGTTTCCTTCAGATCATCTACCAGGGTCTCCTTCTCTTTGGATTTCACCACTATATCGTCCACATAAGCATGAACATTACGCCCAATCTGATTATGAAGACAGTTCTGCACACACCGCTGATAAGTCATCTGGGCACTCTTAAGCCCAAAAGGCATAGACACATAGCAGAAGGCTCCAAACGGGGTGATGAAAGCCGTCTTCTCCTGGTCCTTAACTGCCATCTTGATCTGATGATAGCCAGAATAAGCGTCCAAAAAACTCAAACGCTCACAACCCGCCGTAGCATCAATGATTTGATCAATACGAGGGAGAGCAAAAGGATCAACCGGATAAGCCTTGTTTAAATCCGTGTAATCCACACACATACGCCAGGTGCCGTTCTTTTTTAGCACAAGAACCGGGTTAGCCAACCACTCTGGGTGAAAAACTTCAACAATAAACCCGGCCGCCAAGAGCCGGGCCGCCTCCTCACCAATAGCCTTGCGCCTTTCCTCATTGAACCGCCGAAGAAACTGCCTGACCGGCTTAAACTTTGGATCAATATTGAGTGTGTGCTCAGCAAGTTCTCTCGGTACACCCAGCATGTCAGAAGGTTTCCATGCAAAGATGTCCCGGTTCTCACGGATGAACTCGATGAGCGCGCCTTCCTATTTGGGATCCAAATTAGCACTGACAATAAATTGTTTGGATGATTTGCCAGGCACAAAATCAATCATCTTGGTATCGTCAGCTGACTTAAACTTCAGCGCCGGCTCATGCTTCGTAGTTGGCTTTTTCAAAGACGTCATGTCTGTCGGGTCAACATTGTCTTTATAGAACTTTAACTCTTCCATCGCGCAAACAGATTCTGCGTAAGCAGCATATCCTTCCTCACACTCCGAGGCTATTTTCCGGCTTCAATGTACTGTGATAGTACGTTTATAACCCGGCATCTTGAGCTGCAGATAAATATAACATGGCCGCGCCATGAATTTTGCATAAGCCGGTCGTCCAAACAGGGCGTGATATGGGCTCTTGATTTTAACCACCTCAAAGGTTAATTTCTCAGCCCTGGAATCATGTTCATCTCCAAAAGCTACCTCCATCTCAATCTTACCCACTGGATATGCCGACTTACCAGGCACCACTCCATGAAAAACAGTGTTGGATGTCTTAAGACTTTTGTCAGCAACCCCATGCGACGGAATGTCTCATAATAGAGGATGTTGATGCTACTACCTCCATCCATGAGAACTTTAGTGAATTTATATCCACCAACCTGAGGCGCCACCACCAAAGCCAGATGACTCGGATTGTCAACCCGGGGCGGGTGATCCTCCCTACTCCACAGAATAGGTTGCTCAGACCATCTCAAGTAACGAGGAACCGCCGACTCAATAGCGTTGACCGCTCTCTTATGAAGTTTCTGGTCCCTTTTGCATAAGCTGGTGGTGAACACATGATACTGCCCACTACTTAGCTGCTTTGGGTTACTCTGAAACCCGGATTGCTACTGCTGTTGACCTCCTTGGCCAGATTGCTGACTATAACCACCTTGATTACCTTGAGGGCCCTGGCCATGAAAACCGCCACCGCCTGAATTGCCGCCCGGGCCATGAAAGTCGTCGCCGCCTGAGCCGCTACCAGGTCCATGATTATCGTCAAACATGTTAGAATTCTTGAAAGCCTTCAAGATCGTACAGTCTTTCCATAGATGGGTGGTCGGCTTCTCCCGGGTGTCGTGTCTTGGACAGGGTTTATTTAGCAACTGCTCGAGGGTGGGACCTGACCCGTCTGACCAAGGAGGTGGCCTCCCCTTACGATGTTGATTGTTGCCCTGTGCGTTGGTGTTAGCCACAAACTCCAGACTACCGTCAGCCTTATGTTTATTATTACCTCCTTGATTTGCCGGGTTATGCTGGTGACCTTTGTCGTTGCCATTCTTCTTTTCCTTCCCTGTCTTCTCTTTGTCAGACGCGGGATCCTTAGTACTATCAGAGTCGGCGTATTTGACTAGAGCCGCCATTAGCTGGCCCATGTCATTCCAATCACGCTTGAGCCGCCCCAGCTTCTGTTTCAGAGGTTCAAAACGGCAATTTTTCTCCAACATTAGGACCGCGGAGCCAGCATCCATCTTATCAGATGAATGTATTATTTCCTTCACCCGGTGCACCCAATGGGTCGTGGATTCACCTTCCTCTTGCTTGCAATTAGTCAAGTCCACAATCGACATGGGTTGCTTGCATGTATATTTGAAGTTCTGAATAAACCGGGCTTTTAACTCTGCCCATGAGCCGATGGAATTGGTTGGCAACCCCTTCAACCAAGTGCGAGTTGTTCCACCTAACATCATAGTGAAGTACTTGGCCATTGCTGCGTCACTGACCTCCAATAATTCCATGGCCATCTCGTAACTTTCAATCCATGCCCCAGTCTGTAAGTCGGCTGTGTAATTAGGCACCTTACGAGGCCCCTTAAAATCCTTTGGCAAGCGCTCTTTACGTAGATCCGGCACCAAGCAAGGGACACCTCCTGTCCTTGTGGCCACACTTGCTTCAACAAAGGTCGTCGGATAAACCAGAAAAGCATGGTGAGCCGCGTGCTCAGCTGCCTGTTGAACCGCCCGCTCAGCCTCTTGGCGGATCCTACCCTGGTCAACCAAGTTAAGAGCTCCATCACGTGTCGGGTCATGCCTGTGTGGCTGGTCACGGCGCTGGGCATTGCTTGACATGGCCGCTAAGTCCATATGCCTGCTGTAGCTCGGGCTCCGGCTCGGCCAAGGGGCTGAATGAATCTTGTCTCGACTATAAGAGTATGACCAAGGGGTTGAATGAATCTTGTCTCTGACCCTCTGTTTCGATCGCCGTCGGAGAGTCGCCTTCCATGGGGAGAGCCACCAAACATGCCGATGCAGCGATCAGATTCTCCAGAGGGCTAGGAAAATGACCCGATGGTGTTGGGGTATAATGAGGCGGAGCAGTATTCATACAAGGGGGTTCCATAGCCCGCGTCTGACCCGGCGCCCCGGCCCCGGGTGTTGTAATCCGGTTTGCCTCCGGCGGGTTACTAGGACCGGCTCCGGGTGTGTGGAAGAGGTTCCTAGGATCGTAAGTCAGAGGCAGACGTGATTGAGCCTTCTGGTGCCTTCTCATGACCTCGTTTGATGCATTCAGATCCATTGTGAGCCGAAAAGCCTCTGATTGAAGCTGTTGAGCCCAGGCGTCCAAAGCCGTCCACTCCACAGCCATCCTAACGTCCTCTGCCGCCAAGTTTTCCTTGGCTTGTGCTACCTCCCCACGTAGCCGTGCCACCTCCGTATCATGCCGGGCCTTATCCACCAGTTCAACCACGGCGGTCAACAGGGCCGTCATCCTATCCATGAGATCCATCAGCACCTGAGCCGGCGGGCGCGCGGGGTCTCCTGACCCACCCGCTACCGTCCCGGTGGTTATTGCTGCCGCAGCCGTAGAGTTTTGAGCGGGCTGCGTACCAGTCATGAAGATCCTTGCTCTGTTCGGCGGCTCAAAGGGGCCCGGAATACTGCTGCCATCAGAACAGCCCCCAAGCCCGCCATCTTGTAGTTGATACAATCAATCCGTCTCGCCAGTGGAGGACTCACCATCATAATTAATGGCTGTCTCACTGCCATCCAGAGATCCTTCAGAAAACCCCCCTCCATGGATGCAACCCACGAAGGCACGCCTTATGGCGGGCTGAGTCTGTTGGGGAACATAGTAATTTCAAAAAAATTCCTACGCACACGCAAGATCATGGTGATGCATAGCAACGAGAGGGGAGAGTGTGATCTACGTACCCTTGTAGACCGACAGCGGAAGCGTTATGACAACGCGGTTGATGTAGTCGTACGTCTTCACGGCCTGATCGATCAAGCACCGAAACTACGGCACCTCCGAGTTCTAGCACACGTTCAGCTCGATGACGATCCCTGGACTCCGATCCAGCAAAGTGTCGGGGAAGAGTTCCGTCAGCACGACAGTGTGGTGACGATCTTGATGTTCAACTGTCGCAGGGCTTCGCCTAAGCACCACTACAATATTATCGAGGAGTATGGTGGAAGGGGGCACCGCACACGACTAAGAAAATGATCACGAGGATCAACTTCTATGTCTAGGGGTGCCCCCTGCCCCCGTATATAAAGGAGCAAGGGGAGGAGGCCAGCCGGCCATATGGCGCACCAAGGAGGAGGAGTCCTCCTCCTAGTAGGAGTAGGACTCCCCTCTTTCCTACTCCTAGGAGGGGGAAAGGAAGGGGGAGAGGGAGAAGGAAAGGGGGGCGCCGCCCCCCTCTCCTAGTCCAATTCGGACCAGAGGGGGAGGGGGCGCGCGACCCACCCTGGCCGCCCCTCTCTCTCTCCACTAGGGCCCATAAGGCCCATTACTTCTCTCGGGGGTGTTCCGGTAACCCTCCGGCACTCTGGTTTTCTCCGAAATCACCCGGAACACTTCCGGTGTCCGAATATAGCCGTCCAATATATCAATCTTTATGTCTCGACCATTTCGAGACTCCTCGTCATGTCCGTAATCACATCGGGGACTTCGAACTAACTACGGTACATCAAAACTCATAAACTCATAATATAACTGTCATCGAAACCTTAAGCGTGCGGACCCTACGGGTTCGAGAACAATGTAGACATGACCGAGACATGTCTCCGGTCAATAACCAATAGCGGAACCTGGATGCTCATATTGGCTCACATATTCTATGAAGATCTTTATCGGTCAGACCGCATAACAACATACGTTGTTCCCTTTGTCATCGGTATGTTACTTGCCCGAGATTCGATCGTCGGTATCTCAATACCTAGTTCAATCTCGTTACCGGCAAGTCTCTTTACTCGTTTCGTAATACATCATCTCGCAACTAACTCATTAGTTGCAATGCTTGCAAGGCTTATGTGATGTACATTACCGAGAGGGCCCAGAGATACCTCTCCGACAATCGGAGTGACAAATCCTAATCTCGAAATACGCCAACCCAACATTTACCTTTGGAGACACCTGTAGAGCTCCTTTATAATCACCCAGTTACGTTGTGACGTTTGGCAACACACAGTGTTCCTTCGGCAAAAGGGAGTTGCATAATCTCATAGTCATAGGAACATGTATAAGTCATGAAGAAAGCAATAGCAACATACTAAACGATCGGGTGCTAAGCTAATGGAATGGGTCATGTCAATCACATCATTCTCCTAATGATGTGATCCCGTTAATCAAATGACAACACATGTCTATGGTTAGGAAACATAACCATCTTTAATTAACGAGCTAGTCAAGTAGAGGCATACTAGTGACGTTTTAGTTTGTCTATGTATTCACACAAGTATTATGTTTCCGGATAATACAATTCTAGCATGAATAATAAACATTTATCATGATATAAGGAAATAAAATAATAACATTATTATTGCCTCTAGGGCATATTTCTTTCAGAGTCCAGGTGGGTCTCGCACACTGAGCCGTCTCGATGAGGTCGATGCAGATGTCCGGCTCAGGGCCCGGCTCGCCGATCCGGCCGATGAAGACGTGGATTCCGCCGAAGGGGACCCGGTACCCGTACTCAATTGAGCCGGCATCGGGGCCCTAGCCAGCGTCGTCGATGTAGAGCTTGCCGCGACGACTCTTGGTCATCCGGCCCACAGCGTATCTAAGGGAGTCCTAGATTAGGGGGTCTCCGGACAGCCGGACTATATCCTTTGGCCGGACTGTTAGACTATGAAGATACAAGATTGAAGACTTCGTCCCATGTCCGGATGGGACTTCCCTTAACGTGGAAGGCAAGCTTGGCAATACGGATATGTATATCTCCTCCCATTGTAACTGACTCTGTGTAACCCTAGCCCTCTCCGATGTCTATATAAACCGGAGGGTTTTAGTCCATAGGACGAACAGACAATCATATCATAGGCTAGCTTCTAGGGTTTAGCCTCTCCGATCTCATGGTAGATCTACTCTTGTACTACCCATATCATCAATATTAATCAAGCAGGACGTAGGGTTTTACCTCCATCAAGAGGGCCCGAACCTGGGTAAAAACATTGCGTCCCCTGCCTCCTGTTACCATCCGGCCTAGACGCACAGTTCGGGACCCCCCACCCGAGATCTGCCGATTTTGACACCGACATTGGTGCTTTCATTGAGAGTTCCTCTGTGTCGTCGTCGTTAGGCTTGATGGCTCCTACTATCATCGATAGCGATGCGGTCCAGGGTGAGACTTTTCTCCCCGGACAGATCTTCGTGTTCGGCGGCTTTGCACTGCGGGCCAATTTGCTTGGCCATCTGGAGCAGATTGAAAGTTACGCCCCTGGCAACCAGGTCAGGTTTGGAAGCTTAAACTACACGGCTGATAACCGTGGAGATTTGATCTTCGACGGATTCGAGCCTCTGCCTTGTGCGCCACGCGTTCACGATGAGCATGACTTAGCTCTCCCATCGGACAGTGTTAAGGAGATCGCACCGGCAGCCGCTCCGACCCTCAATTCGGAGCCAGTTGCGCCTTCCGCAGACGGGTGGACGGACCCCGCCACGGAGGCCTTACCCTCAGCGGCGATCGAGCCGAACATCGACCTTGCCTTGCACGAGAGCCGTGTTGTTAAACTGTTGGATCCTTCTCTGGCCACGAACTCCGAACCGCCTGCGCCCGTTCCTATCGAATCCGATTGGGCGCCGATCATGGAGTTTACCTTCGCGGATATTTTTCAGCACTCGCCCTTTGGCGACATACTGAACTCATTAAGGTCTTTCTCCTTGTTAGGAGGATCCTGGCCGAACTATGTCCGGCAGGACTGGGATGCGGACGACGAAGAAATTTGAGGCCCACCCACCACCCACTTAGTAGCCACTGTCGATGACTCAACCGACATGCTCGACTTCGACTCCGAAGACATCGACGGTATGGACGACGATGCGGGAGGTGAAGAGGAACCACCGCCCACAGGGCACTGGATGTCCACCTCATCATATGACGTATACATGGTGGACACACCAAAAGAAGACGATGATGAGGAACGGAAGGATGCAACGAAGTCTTGTCCCCTCGACAAGCAGTCAAAGCGGTGGCGTAAGCACCGCCCCAAATCCCGCCTCGGCAGAAATAATGATCATACAGACCCAGCATTGGAGCAGGGCGAACCACTGCCGGACCACGGCAATACAGAGAATCAAACCGAACAAACTGATTCTGTCAAAGATAATAGTCCGGATGACATAACGCCGGATAGGCACCCGGAGCAGCAGAATGCCTGTCAAAGGCTTGTTGCCACCGCGAGGAGTCTGAAAAAGCAGAAGCAATGGCTCAAGGCTGCGCAGGACACACTCCAAATCAGATGGAGTAAAGTACTCAGCACAGCAACGAAGTATGGTGGTAATCGCCCCACCAAGAGCTACCCGAAGCGGAAGTTGCTACCCGAATTCAATGAGGAGGCCCTAGATCCCCCACAACCAAAAACCAAAATGGCCACCTAGCCGGATAGACGACCTCACGGCCAACATAGAGCAGCAAACAACGCCACTCACAAGCCAATACGCGATCCATGCGAGGGCTCGCACCAAAAGGACGGCGCAACCAGATCCATCTATGGACCACGCAAGCGCGCCCCAGCATATGATTTAACACAACAAACATCAGAACAATGCGGTACACCCAGATATAGGGGTGCCGCACACCCCCTATGTTTCACCGATGAGGTGCTGGACCATGAATTTCCAGAGGGATTCAAACCCGTAAACATAGAGGCATACGACAGAACAACAGACCCTGGGTCTGGATTGAGGACTATATCCTCCATATCCATATGGCTCGAGGAGATGATCGTCACGCCATCAAGTACTTACCCCTCAAGCTCAAAGGGCCAGGTCGGCACTGGCTTAAAAGCCTCCCTGAAAACTCCATTGGAAGCTGGGAAGAGCTCGAAGACGCTTTTCGGGCAAATTTTCAAGGGACTTATGTCCGACCCCCGGATGCGGACGATTTGAGTCATATAACTCAACAGCTCGGAGAGTCAGCCCGAAAGCTTTGGAACAGGTTTCTTACTAAGAAGAACCAAATAGTTGACTGTCCGGACGCCGAAGCCTTGGCAGCTTTTAAGCATAGCGTCCACGACGAATGGCTTGCCAAAAACCTCGGCCAAGAAAAGCCGAGAACAATGGCAGCATTAACAAGCCTCATGACCCGCTTTTGCGTGCGTGAGGACAGCTAGCTAGCCAGATGCAGCACCAGCGACCCAAGCACATCCGAAGTTAGAGATGAAAACGGGAAATCATGACGCAGCAAAGATAATAAGTGTCGGAATAAAGAAGACAGCCCGAAGAGCACGGCGGTAAACGCCGGATTCCGAAGCTCTCGGCCAGGTCAGCAAAAGCCACCCTCTAAAGGCGCCAGAGATGAACTGTCTAGCCTGAACAAAATTCTGGACCAAGTATGTCAGATCCATAGCACCCCTGGTAAACCCGCTAATCATACCCACAGAGAATGTTGGGTCTTCAAGCAGTCTGGCAAGCTCAACGCCGTACATAAGGGGGAGGATACACCAAGCGAAGATGAGGATGAGCCTCTCAAGCAAGACGATGGGGAACAAAAGAAGTTTCCATCAGAAGTCAAAACAGTCAATGTATTACACGTGATCAAGGGAAGCAAAGCGGCCCTCCCAGATAAATATGCCCAAGGGCCTATCACCGCGAAACCCTGCCACTGGTCGTCTCAACCGTTCACTTTTGACCATCGTGATTACTCAGCAAGTATCCGGCGGGCAGGATGGGCTCCCCTGGTATTAGACCCAATAATTGACGGATACCACTTTGCATGAGTCCTGATGGATGGTGGTAGCAGTTTAAACCTGATATACCAGGATACAATCCGCGAAATGGGGATAGACCCAACGAAAATTTTCCATAGCAACACTATCTTTAAAGGAGTAACGCCAGGCCTAGGGGCTCACTGCACGGGCTCCCTGCTACTAAAGGTTATATTCGGCTTCCCCGATAACTCCCGTAGCGAACATTTAACCTTCCACATTGCTCCGTTCCAATGCGGTTATCAAGCACTACTTGGACGCGAAGCTTTTGCTCGCTTTAATGCAATACCGCATTACGCTTCCCTCACGCTCAAGATGCCCGGTCCACGTGGCATCATTACAGTGAACGGAAGTATTAAGCGATCTTTGCGCGCCGAAGAGAATGCGACTGCCTTGGCAGCCGCACACTAAAAACGGCCTCACCAACTAAAGCATTTGATAGGTCGTCAAGACCACGGACGCGGTTAGACGAGTCCGGCGCTGCTATATGTAGTTTGTACCGGATTGATGGCCACACCCCTATTACAAATACAAGGGGCTCAACGCGCGCAGACAAGTGGCAATTTCTACTCATTTTTAGTTATACATGGTTTCTTTAAACACTATCTTTTTGCACGACAACTTTTTCACCTAAGTTCCTCTCTTTTACAGATGATAATCGTGCTACACCCATCCAGGATACGGCACAACGGAGACATAGGCGCAGACGCGCAGCAGGGACCCGCTCCAAGGATTCTTTTTAGATTAAGACCCTGCGTGAACCTTTTTTACTATCTCTTGTTGATACACATCCCTCGAATTCTCAGTACAATTGAGAAGGATGCTGACGTCTTGGCATGTGGCCACGTCAGAATAATGCACGTACCTAGACACAAGGGGCTTCTTACAAAGGGCACTAATTAGGCCCGGTTTATACCATAAAGACCGAATACCTTAGGGAGTGTTCGGTGTCGCAAGTTTGGCCTTATATGCATCAGCTCCGAATCATTGTCTTTGGTCAAATGTTGGGTTTGCCCAGCTCCTATGTTTTGGTGCCTTACGTTCTGCTTTATCGGCTAAGGCAGCACAAGGAGAACTACTGCGATTGTGCCCTAGTTTATCCGGACGAGCACCTCAGTAGAGAAAGCCGAAAACTGACTGTCATGATATAGCGTGAGACTGGTCAACCACTCGATGACCTATCGGAATGTTAGAATTCCTCCGCCTTAATGAAGGGCCGTTTTCCGGCCAGGCATGTATGCACCCCGAGATCGGGAGAGTGCGGAGCCACCAGGGGCTATCTAGTAGCCCCACTGTCAAACTCCTATGGCTAAGTGAAAGTGTTAAAGCATTATAGTCCGGTTGCCTCGTTCGCTGCGCTATCACCTCCTTAATAGGATCAAGACGTTGGGTTAAGTGTGAACACGCATTTTTTGCGAGCACCTCCACATTATATGCGTGGGGGTTGAAGCCAACGACTGCAATCTTTCAGGTTATATACATATATACATAAATGGTCGCACAGGAGGCATCACATTACTTTCCGGCAAAATTGTAAATATAGCCTTACTATATTTCATAAAAACATTGTGTTTACAATGGGAATACATGTCACTCAAACATAATATTCTTCGAGCACTGGGACTCTATCAAACGAGCACCCTCAAGAACCTCTTCAAAATAGTGCTCGGCAGCTACTCGGCCTATGGCCGAACCTTGCGCCGCAACAGTGGTAGCATCCATCTCCGCACAGTATGCCTTGACACGGGTAAAGGCCATCCGCGAGCCTTCTATGCATGCCGACCTCTTCATCGCGTTGATGCACGGCACCGCGCCAAGGAACTGCTGCACTAAGCTGAAATAGATGTTCGGCTTCAGCTTCTCCTGCCACAAATGATCTACAACAGATCTCATGGCGAGTCCGGACAACCTATTAAGTTTGGCCCATTTGGCTAGCTGATCAGTCAAGGGAAGCGGACGCTCTAGAACGTTGAATTGCGACCAGAATAGCTTGTCCACTTCATGATCTAATTGATCTTGGAAGTATTCGACCGCATCGACAGTGCTCGCCGCCAAGTCCATATATGCGTCTGCCGAACTCCACAGCCGATCCAGAGGGGCATACCGCGGATCTCCGAACTTCCTCCGCAGCAGAAAGGGATTCCCAGCCGCAATATCCCTGGCTTCGCGCAGCTCCTCCTTCTTCGCCCTCATAGCAGAGCGACTGTCTTTGGTCGCCATAGTGGCCTTCTCAACGTCCGCTGCCTTCACTCAGTTCTCTTCTTCAAGGAACTGGCAATGGTCGGCAGTGCCTTTTAATTCTATGGCCATCTTGGCCATCCTTTCTTTGCTTTTGCAATGGGCGGCCTTCTCGGCTCTTAACTCTTCGGCCGCCTTCAAAGCAGCCGCATTACTAACCCTCGCTTGTTCCTTGGCTCGGGCGAGTTCCGCCCGAAGGGTCTCCACGGTGGCAAATCCATCTGCAGTCACAACATATTAAAGATATTGGTATCATGCTGCTCTTATTGTGCGACATTCGCCAGAAAACATTACTTACCCTGTGATTTGTCACGCCGCTTGTTAACAAGCTCGATGTCGTCTTCTGCCGCATCTAGTTGCCGTTTTAATTCGGCAAACTCACTAGTCCGGCTAGCCATCGGAGCTTTCACCACCTACAAAAAAAAAGCAGTCTGGTTATTGCCTGGGACTATGATCCTCTGTTCGCCGCCGTTCCCGACAACAACCAGAGTCTCAGGGGCTACTATCTACACAGGGCACACCTAACATGTGCGGTACTATCACATATTATCTCACGTACCTCAAAGCCTGTCAGTAGACTCATAAAGGCTTCATGTAATCCGCTTTCGGCAGACGAAATTCTTTCCATCACCGTACCCATCAGCGTACGGTGTTCTTCTGAGATGGCCACTCGCCCCAAAAACTCCCTTAGAACGTCCGACCGCATACCAGATGGTGCCGGACTCTTTTGTTTGCTCTCTTCGAGAGCCGGACGCTGGGGACTTCGGGGGTCTATGGGATTATCTTCTGGCCTCACCGGATCCGGAGAGGCCCTCCGTGATGACACTTCAGGGTCGCCAGCTTCTTGAGCGGAGGAGTCCGGGGGAGGCGTTTCGCTCTCCATCATCTCCGGAAGAAGATCCCCCGAAGACGAGCTCAGCTGAGAAGGGCTAAGACCCGAACTGCAAAGATATATGCGGCGGTTATTTTCTCAGAAGAAAGATAGTATACCTTCACTTTTAAATTATTTTTTGGATCACTTACGACTCGTTGGAGGGTTGATCCCCCCACGGACTTTGTGCAGCAAGAGCACCCCCCGAGGCAGGACCCTCTGTTGGAGACGTCTTCTCCCGTTTGGAGGCCTCGGCTTCCGGATCCTCGGAAGCAGTCCTCTTCCTCCCCAGTTATCCTCCTTTATGGAGGCGCTCATTCCCTCGGTTGGAACTGGCAGCGATGGGGGCCTACTTCCGCCCATATTATTTCCCCTGTATCTTCCTTCGAGGGCTCCGGGCAAGGTGCGAGCTCGAGCATCTTTTCCAATACCGGATTTTCCAAACCCTCAGGGAGGGGGGCCGAACACCGGATCATCTTCGCCTTTGTTAGCCAGTCCTGGTCAAGGAGCGATCTCTCAGAAATAACTTCATGATGAATAAAAGACGGTGTGTTCAGCTAGAGGATTTCTTACTTGTTCGGCGACGCGGTTACTGCTGAGGCCCACGTCCTCGGTAGTATCCGGACACTCTATTTGAGGTCCGAAGAATGACTTGTACATCTCCTCGTGCGTCAGGCCGATGAAACTTTGCATGGCATGCGGTCCTTCTGGGTTGAACTCCCACAAGCGAAGGGACCGGCATTTGCAAGGCTGGACTCGATGAACCAGCATACCTTGCATTACCACAACCAAATTAAAATCTCCCTCGAAGAGATCTTGAATGCGGCTTTGCAGTATAGGCACGTCCTTGGCTGGACCCCAGCTCAGACCTCTGCTAATCCATGACATCAGTTGTGGTGGGGGGCCCGAGCAGAAAGCGGGGGCAGCCGCCCACTTGGCACTTCTGGGAGCCGTGACGTAAAACCACTCCCGTTGCCATAATTCGGACACCTCTAGAAAGGAACCTTTCGGCCACGGAGCTCCTGCCATCTTGCCTATTGACGCGCCTCCGCACACTGCATGTTGCCCCTCGATCATCTTCGGCTTCACTTCAAAGGTCTTGAGCCACAGGCCGAAGTGAGGGGTAATGCGGAGGAAGGCCTCACACATGACAATAAATGTCGAGATGTGGAGAAAGGAGTCCAGAGCTAGATCGTGGAAATCTAGCCCATAATAGAACATCAAACCCCTGACGAAGGGATCCAGAGTGAGGCCTAGGCCTCAGAGGAAGTGGGAGACGAACACGACGTTCTCGTTGGGTTCGGGAGTGGGGACGACCTGCCCTCGAGCAGGCAGCCGATGCGAAACCTTGGCGGTCAGGTATCTGGCCTCCCTCAACTTCTTGATATCCTCTTCCGTGACGGAGGAGGGCATCCACCAGCCTTGAAGGCTGGATCCGGACATGATTGAAGATCCGAAGCACCTGACCTGGGCTTTGGGTGTTAGAACTCGAGGCAGGGGAGGGGTTCGATTGAGCATGAGAGGGAAAAAGCGAAAACCTTGTCCCTTTATAAAGAGGGTGAATATCAAGCGTCCTCTCCATAGCCGTTTGGGACTTGCCTATAATCTAGGAGTCCTAGACACGGTTGGGTTACCCACAACCGTATTAATGAGAATCCCGTAATTGGGGGAACACGATCTTTGCTTTGACAAGACGTGTCAAGAAACCGCCTCGCGTTATGTGTGGAGCTGGTTGAAGAAAAACGGTTCGAATAATCACCGGGCCATGACATAACGTCATGCTGCCAAAACAAGTCAGCAAATTAGATTTTGCGAAAATATTATTTTCTCTATGGTGGTATGTGGAACTTATTTTGCAGGGTCGGACACTATCCTTGTATTCGAATTCTTCCGTGGTGTATTCAGAGGAGGAACCCGCCTTGCAATGCCGAAGACAATACTGCGCGCCGGACTCATCGTCATTGAAGCCTGGTTCAGGGGCTACTGAGGGAGTCTTGGATTAGGGGGTCTCCGGACAGCCGGACTATATCCTTTGGCCGGACTGTTAGACTATGAAGATACAAGATTGAAGACTTCGTCCCGTGTCCGGATGGGACTTTCCTTGACGTGGAAGGCAAGCTTGGTAATACGGATATGTAGATCTCCTCCCATTGTAACCGACTCTGTGTAACCCTAGCCCTCTCCGGTGTCTATATAAACCGGAGGGTTTTAGTCCATAGGACGAACAGACAATCATACCATAGGCTAGCTTCTAGGGTTTAGCCTCTTCGATGTCGTGGTAGATCTACTCTTGTACTACCCATATCATCAATATTAATCAAGAAGGACGTAGGGTTTTACCTCCATCAAGAGGGCCGGAACCTGGGTAAAAAATTGTGTCCCATGCCTCCTGTTACCATCTGGCCTAGACGCACAGTTCGGGACCCCCCACCCGAGATCCGCCGGTTTTGACACCGACAGTATCCCTTGAGCCCTTCGAAGATGCCCTTCAGGAACTCAAATCCACCGTGCGCTGGCCCCACGGTGGGCGCCAACTGTCACAGCAGATGTCCTAGTGAAAGGACTTAGTCGTGTAGCCATCGCAGCTAGGAAGCTTAAAGGGGTTAATTGGGACAAAGGACATGAGAGGTTTATACTGGTTCAGCCCCTTACGGTGAAGGTAAATCCAAGTCCAGTTGATGTGGTATTGCTAGGTTTTGATGACCAAGGAGCGCTCGATCTGTTCTTTCTTACCCTGAGCCGCCGCCGGGTTGTCCCCTTATATACACGAGTTGATGCCCTGCGGCCCAGAGTCCCAGCCGGCTCATACAACGTGTCCGGCTCGGTGACAACTCTTACATGCCTTACTTTACAAGTCTTATTCATACATGGCGGTTTATACTTACGGGCCTTAAGCCGCCTCTGGGCTTGGGCCTACTACAAGCCTTATCATAACCGTCACTTTGCATACTCTTTGGGCTTCACTTAAGTAACCTGCCATTGTGGTTGACCCGGCCCCACCTGGGCGGGTCATACCTGGTAGTCATATCCCCAACAATACCCATCCTGGATGCCTATCATATTAGGACTAATTTTATACCCAAAGAAAATTACCATGTTGTTCTAAAAGACTCTCAAAATAATATAAGTGAAGCATGAGAGATCAATAATTTCTATAAAATAAAACCACCACCGCGCTCTAAAAGGTATAAGTGAAGCACTAGAGCAAAATTATCTAGCTCAAAAGATATAAGTGAAGCACATAGAGTATTCTAATAAATTCTGATTCGTGTGTGTGTCTCCCAAAAGGTGTGTACAGAAAGGATGATTGTGGTAAACTAAAAAGCAAAGACTCAAATCATACAAGACGCTCCAAGCAAAACACATATCATGTGGTGAATAAAAATATAGCCTCAAGTAAAGTTACCGATAGGCGAAGACAAAAGAGGGGATGCCTTTTGGGGAATCCCCAAGCTTAGGCTTTTGGTTGTCCTTGAATTTTACCTTGGGGTGCCTTGGTCATCCCTAATCTTAGGCTCTTGCCACTCCTTATTCCATAATCCATCAAATCTTACCCAAAAACTTGAAAACTTCACAACACAAAACTCAACAGAATATCTCATGAGCTCCGTTAGTATAAGAAAACAAACCACCACTTTAATGTACCATAATGAAGTCATTCTTTATTTATATTGGTGTTAAACCTACTGTATTCCAACTTCTCTATGGTTCATACCCCCCGATACTAGCCATAGATTCATCAAAATAAGCAAACAACACACGAAAAACAGAATCTGCCAAAAACAGAACAGTCTGTAGCAATCTAGAAGTTTCGAATACTTCTATAACTCCAAAAATCCTTAGAAATTAGGAAGTCCTAAACAATTTGTAGATTGATCTACTGCCATTTGAATTGGTATTTTATCGCTCTCTGGTTAAAAATAAAAATTATTCTCGTGAGCGCATACTTTCTGTTTTTTCAGCAAGATCAAATAACAATCATCCAAGAAGATCCTAAAGGCTTTACTTGGCACAAACACTAACTAAAACAAAAACATAATCATAACAGAGTATAGATGATTTATTTATTATTAAACGGGAACAAAAAGCAAAGAACAAAAATAAAATTGGGTTGCCTCCCAACAAGTGCTATCGTTTAACGCCCCTAGCTAGGCATAAAAACAAGAATAGATCTAGGTATTGTCATCTTTGGTAGGCAAATCTTCAATTGAACACTTATAACCCTTAGGGGGTTCTTTGTTTTTGCAAAAGATCAAACTCCTAGGTAGGAAATCAAGAAATTCATTTGTAGCAAAAGGTTCCTTAATGATATCTAAAAAGTTGGCGTGAACACTTATTGACTTGAGATCTTCATTTTTCTTACTAGAAGATTCACCCTTATTTTTAGGAACATAGATAAATTTGGCAACTTTGGTAGGAGGGACATTTGAGGTGTTTTTAACGGCAGAAAAAGCGGACCACAAGTTGGTAATAATTTCTTTGAGTTTATCAATTCTAGTGGAATCTTGATCTATCTTTTCATTGACTATGGGTTCCTCTTCCTTAAGATTTTTCAGAGTAACTCCTACCTTAGATCCATATTGAGTAATTTGGTTGTGGATCTTTTTATCCAAATTTTCAATTAACTCTACAGTGGCAATTTTGTTTTCAATAATATCAATCCTTTGCATCACATGTTCCAAAGTTAAAATAGTTCCATTGACCAAAAAAGGTGTTGGGCCTAACAAATCTATCATAGCATTATAAGAATCAAAAGTATGGTTTCCCAAGAAATTCCCTCCGGTGATGGTGTCAAGAACATATCTATACCAAGGAGTGATGCCTACGTAAAAACTGCGAAGAAGAACGGAAGTAGATTGCCTTTTAATAGATCTATTTTGAGCATCGAAAATTCTATACCAAGCATCTTTTAGGTTTTCTCCCTCCCTTTGTTTAAAATTAAGAACTACATTATCGGGAGTGTTAACAATGATATAGGAGAACTAGCCATGAGGGAAAATAAAGGATCTAATACACGGACACACAAGAGGCAAGCGAAAAGAGGCGAACAGAAAAGGAGGCGAATAAAACGGCAAATGTGAAGTGGGAAGGAGGAAAACAAGAGACAAATGGCAAATAATGTAATGTGAGGGATAAGAGTTTGTGATGGGTACTTGGTATGTCTTGACTTGAGTGTAGTACGGCGCCAGAAATCCTTTTGCTACCTCTTGAGCATGCGTTGGTTTTCCCTTGAAGAGGAAAGGGTGATGCAGCAAAGTAGCGTAAGTACTTCCCTCTGTTTTTGAGAACCAGGGTATCAATCTAGTAGGAGACTACACGCAAGTCGCCTAGTACCTGCACAAACAAATAAGAACCTTGCAACCAACGTGATAAAGGGGTTGTCAATCCCTTCACGGCCACTTGCAAAAGTGAGATCTGATAAACATAATAAGATAAATATTTTTGGTATTTTTGTTGTATAGATTGGAAAGTAAAGATTTCAAAATAAATAGTAAACTAGAATTGTAGATCAGAAACTTATATGAGTAAAGTAGACCCGGGGGCCATATGTTTCACTAGTGGCTTCTCTCAAGATAGCATATATTACGGTGGGTGAACAAATTACTGCCGAGCAATTGATAGAAAAGCGCATAGTTATGAGAATATCTAGGCATGATCATAAACATAGGCATCACGTCTGTGTCAAGTAGACCAAAACGATTCTGCATCTACTACTATTACTCCACACATCGAACGCTATCCAGCATGCATCTAGAGTATTAAGTTCATAAGAACAGAGTAACGCATTAGGCAAGATGACATGATGTGGAGGGATAAACTCAAGCAATATGATATAAACCCCATCTTTTTATCCTTGATGGCAACAATACAATACGTGCCTTGCTGCCCCTACTGTCACTAGGAAAGGACACCGCAAGATTGAACCCAAAGCTAAGCACTTCTCCCATTGCAAGAAAGATCAATCTAGTAGGCCAAACCAAACTGATAATTCGAAGAGACTTGCAAAGATATCAAATCATGCATATAAGAATTCGGAGAAGAATCAAATATTGTTCATAGATAATCTTGATCATAAACCCACAATTCATCGGATCTCGACAAACACACCACAAAAAGAATTACATCGAATAGATCTCCAAGAACATCAAGGAGAACTTTGTATTGAGATCCAAAGAGAGAGAAGAAGCCATCTAGCTGATAACTGTGGACCCGAAGGTCTGTGGTAAACTACTCACACATCATCGGAGGGGCTATGGTGTTGATGTAGAAGCCCTCCATGATCGAATCCCCCTCCGGCAGATCGCCGGAAAAGGTCCCCAGATGGGATCTCACGGGTACAGAAGGTTGCGACGATGGAAAAGCGATTCCGTGGCTCCCCTGGATGTTTTCAGGGTATAAGAGTATATATAGGTGAAGGAAGTGGGTCGGTGGAGCTACGAGGGGCCCACGAGGGTGGGGGGCGCACCGCCCTACCTCGTGGCCGCCTCGTTGCTTCCTTGACCTCCACTCAAAGTCTCCTGGATTGCGTTTGTTCCAAAAAGATCCTCGCGAAGGTTTCATTCTGTTTGATATTCCTTTTCTGCGAAACACTAAAATAGGCAAAAAAACAACAATTTGCATTGGGCCTTCGATTAAAAGGTTAGTCCCAAAAATAATATAAAGTGCATAATAAAGCCCATTAAACATCCAAAACGGATAATATAATAGCATGGAACAACCAAAAATTATAGATACATTGGAGACGTATCACTTACCACCAATGTCTTATTTTGATTTGGCGGTATTGTTGGATGAAGCGGCCCATACCAACCTTACATGACCATGTTCATCAGACCGGTTCCACCGACAGACATGCAACTAGTTTTGCATAAAGGTGGCTGGCGGGTGTCTGTTTCTCCAACTTTAGTTGAATCGAATTTGACTACGGCCGATCCTTGTTGAAGGTTAAAACAACAAACTTGATAAATCACCGTTGTAGTTTTGATGCGTAGGTAAGAACGGTTCTTACTAGAAGCCCGTAGCAGCCACGTAAAACTTGCAACAACAAAGTATAGGATGTCTAACTTGTTTTTGCAGGGCATGTTGTGATGTGATATGGTCAAAACATGATGCTTTACTTTATCACTATGCGCTGTAGAAGCAATAGTTAGCGAGACGACCACGACGCTACGATGGAGATTAAGGTGTCAAGCCAGTGACGATGGAGATCATGACCATGCTTTGGAGATGGAGATCAAAAGCACAAGATGATGATGGCCATACCATGTCACATATTTTGATTGCATGTGATGTTTATCTTTTATGCATCCTATTTTGCTTACACTGGTACACATCGGTGCTATACAAACGGTTTTTAACCCCTTTCCGCGACGGCATTTGGAACCGTCTCCTAGTGAGTGACGGCGATAGGGGGGTCCTTCCCACACAACCCAGAAACCGTCCGGGATAGGGAGCCTTGATGCATATAGTTGTCCCTATATAACCGTTTCCGATATCTTGAATATCCCAAATGCTTCATCCTTGCTACTCGTTTGTGCTCGCATTGCCATCGCGGTCGGGTTTTGTGGTTTTACCTAAAAACAGGCAGATTCCAGGCACAGGAGCTTTCCAGGCAGATTCCGGGCATGGGAGTTTTATGATGTCTGGCACATCACAAACAGTTCATCATTATAAACTGTGTATGGTAGGTAGACAATAACACACATTTAGTTTTCCTGCACCGTATGTGATAGTGTCTGACATCACACACGCTTTGCAAATGGCAACTGTGTGCATTGTTACACATGTTTCCTCTCTATGAACGGTGTCGGATTATGATGTATATCGCACACATTGTGCGTTATTAACCGTGTGCACCGTAATGACTTGCAGGCCGTAATTATGCCCTAATTCAATTGCTGCTATTTAAAATTGTACCTAATTTAAACTTGAAAGTAGGCTATAGCTTTATTCATATCCATCAGGTTCAAACAACCAATGCATTATTCGATTCATAGGTACATATGTTTAAGAATTACATAAGCACCAAATAAAGAATAATGAACCAGGGTTCTATACTTGTACTATTACAGATGGTAAAGAAAGAGGCGACAGACATTCCGGTTGCTGAACAAGGTGAAGTGGAATGGCCCTATTGTGCTCTCCTGGATGCAGAAGGCATGCAGGACTCTAGTCCAACCCCTTGTGATGGTCGGCCACCAATCATGTAGTTTGAGAGGTAATCTTCAGTAAACTGCTTCAGGATCCATTGTAAAAGAAAAAAAGATTCAGACATTGTCATCTAAAACAACTCATTATGGGCAGTAAAAAGAAGGCTACAGGGTTCTTACTTACCATCATGCAGTTCACTATTGTCTTGCATAAAGTGTAAACAAATAGTTTGATTGACATCTTTTGACCCATTTTAATAACAATCTTTATCAGTTTCCTCACTTGATGCCAGTTCATGAATATCTCATTACCCCATACGCAGAAAGGGTCAAAGTGTGCATCTTTGGCAATGATATATGTACCTAAAAGCACCAAGTTAATATTAGAATCTAAACAACAATTGAAAAATGATGTAGTACAACACTCCCTCCATCCCATTATATAAGATTTTATTACATGTATATCTAGACATCATCAGGACATTAAGGTAACACTCTTCCTTGTTGCTATGTAGCCTGGGATTGCATATTTAGTCATTCAGTACAATGCATGTTGCTATGTAGCCTCAGATATATTAAATATGGCCCTAGTTAACCTACTGATAAATGGGTTACAGATATATTCAGTGAAATGTCCGGTTCGACGATTAATCCCTTATCAGCCCCAGGCTATATGGTACCAGCTACCGATATCCTGAACAGTGAGTACATATAAGCAATCCGATGAAACTAACCTCAATGGCAAACAACACTGTTCTCAATATTGTCCTGCATGAGTACATATAAAGGCATGTTAAGCACAACAGGCTAAACATCAACCAAATATATCCATGGTAGACAACATAATCTACAAATGATAGCTTCAGTGTGCAGGCTTAAGCATGCTAGGTTAGCAAAACAAGAAGTGGAAAGGTGTGTTAACTGCATCAGGCATAACATTTAAAAACAAGCAAATAGTCATTCAAACTGGTATTGTGCAGGTCTAAAGTACACTAGTTATTGTTAAAAAACGAAAAGGCATGTTAACTGCAATATCCTTAACAGCAACCAAATATCTTAATTCATAGTGGTATTGTTGAAACTGTTATTGATGAAACACGACAAATAGTTGCACATATAGAGCATCACATTGTGAAGAACTGGAATAAACAAGTCATAAGTGAAGGAAATATGACCTAGAGGCAATAATAAAGTTATTATTTATTTCCTTATATCATGATAAATGTTTATTATTCATGCTAGAATTGTATTAACCGGAAACATGATACATGTGTGAATACATAGACAAACAGAGTGTCACTAGTATGCTTCTACTTGAACTAGCTCATTGATCAAAGATGGTTATGTTTCCTAGCCATAGACAAAGAGTTGTCATTTGATTCACGGGATCACATCATTAGGAGAATGATGTGATTGACTTGACCCATTCTGTTAGCTTAGCACTTGATCATTTAGTTTGTTGCTATTGCTTTCTTCATGACTTATACATGTTCCTATGACTATGAGGTTATGCAACTCCCGTTTACCGGAGGAACACTTTGCGTGCTACCAAACGTCACAACATAACTGGGTGATTATAAAGGTGCTCTACAGGTGTCTCCGAAGGTACTTGTTGGGTTGGCGTATTTCGAGATTAGGATTTGTCACTCCGATTGTCGGAGAGGTATCTCTGGGCCCACTCGGTAATACACATCACTTAAGCCTTGCAAGCATTGCAACTAATGAGTTAGTTGCGGGATGATGTGTTATGGAACGAGTAAAGAGACTTGCCGGTAACGAGATTGAACTAGATATTGAGATACCGTCGATCGAATCTCGGGCAAGTAACATACCGATGACAAAAGGAACAACGTATGTTGTTATGCGGTTTGACCGATAAAGATCTTCGTAGAATATGTAGGAGCCAATATGAGCATCTAGGTTCCACTATTGGTTATTGACCGGAGACATGTCTCGGTCATGTCTACATAGTTCTCGAACCCATAGGGTCCGCACGCTTAAAGTTTGATGACGGTTATATTATGAGTTTATGGTTTTTGATGTACCGAAGGTAGTTCGGAGTCCCAGATGTGATCATGGACATGACGAGGAGTCTCGAAATGTTCGAGACATAAAGATTGATATATTGGACGACTATATTTGGATACCTGAATGGTTCTGGGTGAGATCAGGATAATACCGGAGCACCGAGAGGTTATCGGAACCCCCCGGGAGGTATATGGGCCTTAATGGGCTTTAGTGGAAAGGAGGGGAAAGGAGCAAGGGGGGGCGCCCCCCAAGCCCAATCCGAATTGGGAGGGGGCCCGGCTCCCCCTTTCCTTCCTCCCTCCTTCCTCTTCCTTCCCTCTCCCTCTCCAAATAGGAAAAGGAGGAGTCCTACTCCTGGTGGGAGTAGGACTCCCCCCTTGGGCGCGCGTCCTCCCCTTGGCCGGCCCTCTCCTCCCCTCCTTTATATACGGAGGAGAGGGGCACCCCATAGACACAACAATTGATCTCTTGGATCTTTTAGTCGTGTGCGGTGCCCCTCTCCACCATAGTCCACCTCGATAATATCGTAGCGGTGCTTAGGCGAAGCCCTGTGACGGTAGAACATCAACATCGTCACCATGCCGTCGTGCTGACAGAACTCTCCTTCAAAGCTTGGCTGGATCGGAGTTCGAGGGACGTCATCGAGTTGAACGTGTGCAGAACTCGGAGGTGTCGTGCGTTCGGTACTTGATTGGTCGGATCGTGAAGACATGCGACTACATCAACCGTGTTGTGCTAACACTTCCGCTTTCGGTCTACGAGGGTACGTGTACACACTCTCCCCTCTCATCGCTATGCATCATAATGATCTTGCGTGTGCGTAGGATTTTTTTTTTTGAAATTACTACGTTCCCCAACAGTGGTATCAGAGCCTGGTTTTATGCGTTGATGTTATATGCACGAGTAGAACACAAGTGAGTTGTGGGCGATACAAGTCATACTGCTTACTAGCATGTAATACTTTGGTTCGACGGTATTGTTGGATGAAGCGGCCCGGACCGACATTACGCGTACGCTTACGCAAGACTAGTTCTACCGACGTGCTTTGCACACAGGTGGCTGGCGGGTGTCAGTTTCTCCAACTTTAGTTGAACCGAGTGTGGCTACGCCCGGTCCTTGATAAGGTTAAAACATCACTAACTTGACGAACTATCATTGTGGTTTTGATGCGTAGGTAAGAACGGTTCTTGCTCAGCCCGTAGCAGCCACGTAAAACATGCAACAACAAAGTAGAGGACGTCTAACTTGTTTTTGCATGGCATGTTGTGATGTGATATGGTCAAGACATGATGCTATATTTTATTGTATGAGATGATCATGTTTTGTAACCGAGTTATCGGCAACTGGCAGGAGCCATATGGTTGTCGCTTTATTGTATGCAATGCAATCGCCCTGTAATTGCTTTACTTTATCACTAAGCGGTAGCGATAGTCGTAGAAGCAATAGTTGGCGAGACAACAACGACGCTACGATGGAGATCAAGGTGTCGCACCGATGATGATGGTGATCATAACGGTGCTTCGGAGATGGAGATCACAAGCACAAGATGATGATGGCCATATCATATCACTTATATTGATTGCATGTGATGTTTATCTTTTATGCATCTTATTTTGCTTTGATAGAAGGTAGCATTATAAGATGATCTCTCACTAAATTTCAAGATAAAAGTGTTCTCCCTGAGTATGCACCGTTGCCAAAGTTCATCGTGCCCAGACACCACGTGATGATCGGGTGTGATAAGCTCTACGTCCATCTACAACGGGTGCAAGCCAGTTTTGCACATGCAGAATACTCAGGTTAAACTTGACGAGCCTAGCATATGCAGATATGGCCTCGGAACACTGAGACTGAAAGGTCCAGCGTGAATCATATAGTAGATATGATCAACATAATGATGTTCACCATTGAAAACTACTCCATTTCACGTGATGATCAGTTATGGTTTAGTTGATTTGGATCACGTGATCACTTATATGATTAGAGAGATGTCTATATAAGTGGGAGTTCATAAGTAATATGATTAATTGAACTTAAATTTATCATGAACTTAGTACCTGATAGTATTTTGCATGTATATGTTTGTTGTAGATAGATGGCTCGTGTTGTTGTTCCGTTGAATTTTAATGCGTTCCTTGAGAAAGCAAAGTTGAAAGATGATGGTAGCAATTACACGGACTGGGTCCATAACTTGAGGATTATCCTCATTGCTGCACAGAAGAATTACGTCCTGGAAGCACCGTTGAGTGCCAAACCTGCTGCAGGAGCAACACCAGATGTTATGAACACCTGGCAAAGCAAAGCTGATGACTACTCGATAGTTCAGTGTGCCATGCTTTACGTCTTAGAACCAGGACTTCAACGACGTTTTGAACGTCATGGAGCATATGAGATGTTCCAGGAGTTGAAGTTAATATTTCAAGCAAATGCCCGGATTGAGAGATATGAAGTCTCCAATAAGATCTATAGCTGCAAGATGGAGGAGAATAGTTCTGTCAGTGGGCATATACTCAAAATGTCTGGGTATCATAATCACTTGACTCAACTAGGAGTTAATCTTCTTGTTCATAGTGTCATTGACAGAGTTCTTCAATCACTTCCACCATGCTACAAAAGCTTCGTGATGAACTATAATATGCAAGGTATAAATAAGACAATTCCCGAGCTCTTCGCAATGCTAAAGGCTACGGAGGTAGAAATCAAAAAGGAGCATCAAGTGTTGATGGTCAATAAGACCGTCAGTTTCAAGAAAAAGGGCAAACGGAAAAAGAAGGGGAACTTCAAGAAGAACAGCAAACAAGTTGCTGCTCAGGAGAAGAAACCCAAGTCTGGACCTAAGCCTGAGACTGAGTGCTTCTACTGCAAACAGACTGGTCACTGGAAGCGGAACTGCGCCAAGTATTTGGCGGATAAGAAGGATGGCAAGGTGAACAAAGGTATATGTGATATACATGTTATTGATGTGTACCTTACCAGAGCTCGCAGTAGCACCTGGGTATTTGATACTGGTTCTGTTGCTAATATTTGCAACTCAAAACAGGGACTACGGATTCAGCAAACACTCGCTAAGGACGAGGCGACGATGCGCGTGGGAAATGGTTCCAAAGTCGATGTGATCGTCATCGGCACGCTACCTCTACATCTACCTCTGTGATTAGTTTTAGACCTAAATAATTGTTATTTGGTGCCAGCATTGAGCATGAACATTATATCTAGATCTTGTTTAATGCGATATGGTTATTCATGAGAATAATGGTTGTTCTATTTATATGAGTAATATCTTTTATGGTCATGCACCCTTAAAGAGTGGTCTATTTTTGATGAATCTCGATAGTAGTGATACACATATTCATAATATTGAAGCCAAAAGATGCAGAGTTGATAATGATAGTGCAACTTATTTGTGGCACTGCCGTTTGGGTCATATTGGTATAGAGCGCATGAAGAAACTCCATACTGATGGACTTTTGGAATCACTTGATTATGAATCACTTGGTACTTGCGAACCATGCCTCATGGGCAAGATGACTAAAACGCTGTTCTCCGGAACTATGGAGCGAGCAACTGATTTGTTGGAGATCATACATACTGATGTATGTGGTCCAATGAATGTTGAGGCTCGCGGCGGGCATCGTTATTTTCTCACCTTCACAGATGATTTAAGCAGATATGGGTATATCTACTTAATGAAACATAAGTCTGAAACATTTGAAAAGTTCAAAGAATTTCAGAGTGAAGTTGAAAATCATCATAACAAGAAAATAAAGTTTCTACGATCTGATTGTGGAGGAGAATATTTGACTTACGAGTTTGGTTACATTTGAAATAATGCGGAATAGTTTCGCAACTCACGCCACCCGGAACACCACAGCGTAATGGTGTGTCCGAACATCGTAATCGTACTTTACTAGATATGGTGCGATCTATGATGTCTCTTACTGATTTACCGCTATCATTTGGGGTTATGCTTTAGAGACGGCCACATTCACGTTAAATAGGGCACCATCAAAATCCATTGAGACGACACCTTATGAACTATGGTTTGGCAAGAAACCAAAGTTGTCGTTTCTTAAAGTTTGGGGCTGCGATGCTTATGTGAAAAAGCCTCAACCTGATAAGCTCGAACCCAAATCGGAGAAATGTGTCTTCATAGGATACCCAAAGGAAACTGTTGGGTACACTTTTATCACAGATCCGAGGGCAAGACATCCATTGCTAAGAATGGATCCTTTCTAGAGAAGGAGTTTCTCTCAAAAGAAGTGAGTGGGAGGAAAGTAGAACTTGATGAGGTAACAGTACATGCTCCCTTATTGGAAAGTAGTTCATCACAAAATCCGGTTCCTGTGACGTCTACACCAATTAGTGAGGAAGTTAATGATGATGATCATGAGAGTTCAGATCAAATTGTTACTGAACCTCGTAGGTCAACCAGAGTAAGATCCGCACCAGAGTGGTACGGTAATCCTATTCTGGAGGTTATGTTGCTAGACCATGACGAACCTACGAACTATGAAGAAGCGATGGTGAGCCAAGATTCCGAAAAATGGCTTGAAGCCATGAAATCTGAGATGGGGTCCATGTAAGAGAACAAAGTGTGGACTTTGGTTGACTTGCCCGATGATCGGCAAGCCATCGAGAATAAATGGATCTTCAAGAAAAAGACTGACGTTGATGGTAATATTACTGTCTATAAAGCTCGACTTGTTGCAAAAGGTTTTCGACAAGTTCAAGGGATTGACTATGATGAGACCTTCTCACCCATAGCGATGCTTAAGTCTGTCCGAATCATGTTAGCAATTGCCGCATTTTATGATTATGAAATTTGGCAAATGGATGTCAAAACTGCATTCCAGAATGGATTTCTAGAAGAAGAGTTGTATATGATGCAACTAGAAGGTTTTGTCGATCCAAAGGGAGCTAACAAAGTGTGCAAGCTCCAGCGATCCATTTTGTGGACTGGTGCAAGCCTCTCGGAGTTGGAATAAACGTTTTGATAGTGTGATCAAAGCATATGGTTTTATACAGACTTTTGGAGAAGCATGTATTTACAAGAAAGTGAGTGGGAGCTCTGTAGCATTTCTGATATTATATGTGGATGACATATTGTTGATTGGAAATGATATAGAATTTCTGGATAGCATAAAAGGATATTTGAATAAGAGTTTTTCAATGAAAGACCTCGGTGAAGCTGCTTATATATTGGGCATCAAGATCTATAGAGATAGATCGAGACGCTTAATTGGACTTTCACAAAGCACATACCTTGACAAAGTTTTGAACAAGTTCAAAATGGATCAACCAAAGAAAGGGTTCTTGCCTGTGTTACAAGGTGTGAAGTTGAGTAAGACTCAATGCCCGACCACTGCAGAAGATAGAGAGAAAATGAAAGATGTTCCCTATGCTTCAGCCATAGGCTCTATCATGTATGCAATGTTGTGTACCAGACCTGATGTGTGCCTTGCTATTAGTTTAGCAGGGAGGTATCAAAGTAATCCAGGAGTGGATCACTGGACAGCGGTCAAGAACATCCTGAAATACCTGAAAAGGACGAAGGATATGTTTCTTGTTTATGGAGGTGAAAAAGAGCTCGTCGTAAATGGTTATGTCGATGCAAGCTTTGACACTGATCCGGATGATTCTAAATCGCAAACCGGATACGTGTTTTTATTAAACGGTGGAGTTGTCAGTTGGTGCAGTTCTAAACAAAGCATCATAGCGGGATCTACATGTGAAGCGGAGTACATAGCTGCTTTGGAAGCAGCAAATGAAGGAGTCTGGATGAAGGAGTTCATATCCGATCTAGGTGTCATACCTAGTGCATCGGGTCCAATGAAAATCTTTCGTGACAATACTGGTGCAACTGCTTTGGCAAAGGAATCCAGATTTCACAAGAGAACCAAACACATCAAAAGACGCTTCAACTCCATCCAGGATCAAGTCCAAGTGGGAGACATAGAGATTTGCAAGATACATACGGATCTGAATGTTGCAGACCCGTTGACTAAGCCTCTTCCACGAGCAAAACATGATCAGCACCAAGGCTCCATGGGTGTAAGAATCATTACTGTGTAATCTAGATTATTGACTCTAGTGCAAGTGGGATACTGAAGGAAATATGACCTAGAGGCAATAATAAAGTTATTATTTATTTCCTTATATCATGATAAATGTTTATTATTCATGCTAGAATTGTATTAACCGGAAACACGATACATGTGTGAATACATAGACAAACAGAGTGTCACTAGTATGCCTCTACTTGAACTAGCTCGTTGATCAAAGATGGTTATGTTTCCTAGCCATAGACAAAGAGTTGTAATTTGATTGACGGGATCACATCATTAGTAGAATGATGTGATTGACTTGACCCATTCCATTAGCTTAGCACTTGATCGTTTGGTTTGTTGCTATTGCTTTCTTCATGACTTATACATGTTCCTATGACTATGAGATTATGCAACTCCCATTTACCGGAGGAACACTTTGTGTGCTACCAAACGTCACAACGTAACTGGGTGATTATAAAGGTGCTCTACAGGTGTCTCCGAAGGTACTTGTTGGGTTGGCGTATTTCGAGATTAGGATTTGTCACTCCGATTGTCGGAGAGGTATCTCTAGGCCCACTCGGTAATACACATCACTTAAGCCTTGCAAGCATTGCAACTAATGAGTTAGTTGCGGGATGATGTGTTACGGAATGAGTAAAGAGACTTGCCGGTAACGAGATTGAACTAGGTATTGAGATACCGACGATCGAATCTCGGGCAAGTAACATACCGATGACAAAAGGAACAACGTATGTTGTTATGCGGTTTGACCGATAAATATCTTCGTAGAATATGTAGGAGCTAATATGAGCATCCAGGTTCCGCTATTGGTTATTGACCGGAGACATGTCTCGGTCATGTCTACATAGTTCTCGAACCCATAGGGTCCACACGCTTAAAGTTTGATGACGGTTATCCCGCGCCATCGAGTTGAACGTGTGCAAAACTCGAAGGTGTCGTCCGTTCGGTTCTTGATCGGTCGGATCGTGAAGACGTACGACTACATCAACCACGTTGTGCTAACGCTTCCACTTTCGGTCCACGAGGGTACGTGGACACACTCTCCCCTCTTGTTGCTATGCATCACCATGATATTGCATGTGCGTAGGATTTTTTTTTGAAATTACTATGTTCCCCAACAATAAGGCCATCTCTAGCCGATCCTTAAAAAGTTAAAGGACTAAAACCCTTAGTGGATATATATATATACTCCAGCAATTTTTGGCCTTTTCTAGTCGATCCCCTAAACTTAAGGTTGTAAACTTCAATTTGATCAAGTTCAAAGCAGGTTCAACCGAAAGTAGCATGCATTCAAACATAAACATAGATAGTTTTGCATAACCGAACATAAAACATAAATTTAAACTAAGCTAAACTACTTTCGGTCGAAGTAGAGGTCGAGCCAGTCCTTCCTCGTCATGTACGGTGTGCCGCAAACCGTGTCCGGGCCGGTGTCGTCGTCGGGTTTGTTGGGGAAGGCACTCCTCCACTCGTCGACGTCGATCTCCTCGTCCTCGGGGCCCACCTTGACGCCCTCCACGCCGTCCTCGCCGCCACCTTCGACCTCGCCATCAGAGGAGAGCGCGATAACCTTGCCGCCCTCCGCGCCATCGTCCTCGCCGCCTTCGACCTCGTCATCGGAGGAGAGCGCGATAACCTCGCCACCCTCCACACCGGCAAAGGTCACCCATTCCGCCTCCACGAGCTCCGGGTGCTGTCGGTGGAGCTCTTACATGTAGGCCTCGTCTGCAGGCTCGGCCTCGAGGCACTCCCATGCCTCGCGGTCCTCCCGCGCCATAGCCGAGCTCACCACCCCTGGTTCCAGCGGAATGAGGTCGACCGGACATGTGCCGAAGGGGAAATTGAGCCTAGTCGCCACGCCGTGGTAGTGGACCTGCCAGCGGTCGTACTGCATGGTCACAAGCTCGGCCGTGTGGAATCTACCGAGCCACCAGCGGATGTGGGTCTCTTGATCTGTAATCTCGGCGACCCACGTCCCCCACCACCGCTGCCGGACCCCGAGGTAGGACCTTGTCGGCTGTCGGGTCCGAGGGAGGACGGGAAAGTCCTCGAAACGGCAGAGAGGCACGGCGGAGGGCGGATAGGGGGACCGGCGACGGCGGATCGAGCCCGCGGAGGATGACGGGGACACCTCGGCGGCCACATCGCCGGCGTCGGGCGAAAAGGCCGTGGTAAACCTCTTTTTGGCCATTGGCTCCTCGAGCTCCCGACACACAGGCAAAGGTTGAGGATGGAGGTGTTGGCGATGGCGGTGACCTACCAATGGTTTCGAGGTTTGTGTGTGTCCGTCTGAGAGGAGGTTTTGGGGAGTGTGTGGTGTGTGTGGAGGGGGCGGGGGGCAAGGTGGTGTTTGAGGAAATACTGCAGCAACTGAAAATTTTGCTAGGTGGGAGTAACAAGGCGGGGCTACTGAAAATTTGGATCAAGGGCGAGCAGATATTTTTGAGATTGCGAGGGATGCAGAGGCGGGAGTAAAATGATGGGGCTACTAAAAATTTGAATCAAGGGACTGAAGTAGAGCGGGAGTAACAGACATCACACACGGTCCGCACATACTAATCGTGTGTTATCAAACATTAAAACATTCCAGGCGGTAGATATTTTCGAGATTACGAGGCAGTAATATATTCGAGATTGCGAGGGATGCAGAAGCGGGACTATTTGGGGAGCGAGCTAGTGTGCTTGACACGCTGGCTGTGGACTATAGCTGACGCACCTTCTCGCGTAAGCCATAAGCGTGCTATACACCAACGGTGCTCTAGGATATTTTGTACTACATCTCACATGGTTGGTGATAATAAACTGTGCGAGATCTACTTGATTTTTTCATTTTGATTTGAATTATATAATGGGGTCACAGTGACAATGGACGGTGTTTGAATTGCTAGACCTTTTATCTGCAGTGAACATGCAACTATATGTGTGTTGTAAAAGAATTGGAATTTTTCAGGGTTCGTTTGGAGATTTTTATACATCAACTGGGTTTTCTAGGCATTTTATATGCATAATTCAAATTTGAAATACATGCACATGATCCGGTGCATATAAATTGGTTGAAAAATCAAATTTGTGTCCTTGGGTGCATGCTTAGGTCCCATGCAAGAAATGGGAATGAATTTCAAACACCAGGGCACTGTTGATTGCCGGCAAAACATTGAGATACCTGGTTTTTAAATTCTAGTAATCCAGAACTCGTCTGAAATTCATGAAACTTGGCATGGTATCATGGAGCGGCATCAACATGCCGTGGTAAAAAAATTATCCTATTTGGGGCAGGTTTGGGTATAAGCTTCTCACAAACCAGAGCTTCTCACAACAAGCCTCATGGTTTCATTACGGAACGTGCCACCTTTCGGGACGAAACAATATCTGTTGCCTCTTATTGCTTTCAAAAAAATTCTAGTGTCAACATAGAACAACATGAGTGTGTTAAGTTTTGGAATTTTTCGTGGTTTGTTTGGACATCTTTATACATTAACTAGGTTTTCTAGGCATTTTATGTGCATAATTCAAATTTGAAATACATGCACATGCTCCAGTGCATATAAATTGGTCGAAAATCAAATATGTGTCCTTGGGTGCATGCTTAGGTCCCATGCAAGAAATGGGAATGAATTTCAAACACCAGGGCACTTTTGATTGCCAGCAAAACATTGAGATACATGGTTTTTAAATTATAGTAAATCCAGAACTCGTCTGAAATTCATGAAACTAGGCATGGTATCATGGAGCGGAATCAACATGCCCTGGTAAAAAAATTGTCCCATTTGAGGCAGGTTTGGGTATAAGCTTCTCGCAAACCAGAGCTTCTCACAACAAGCCTGATGGTTTTGGTACGGAACGTGCCGCCTTTGTGGACGAAACGATATCCGTTGCCTCTTATTGCTTTCAAAAAATTTCTAGTGCCAACATAGAAAAACACGAGTGTTGTGTTAAGTTTTGGAATTTTCCGTGGTTCCTTTGGACATTTTTATAAATCAACTAGGTTTTCTATGCATTTCATGTGCATAATTCAAATTTGAAATACATGCACATGCTCCAGTGCATATAAATTGGTTGAAAAATCAAATCTGTGTCCTTGGGTGCATGCTTAGGTCCCATGCAAGAAATGGGAATGAATTTCAAACACCAGGGCACTGTTGATTGCCAGCAAAACATTGAGATACCTGGTTTTTAAATTCTAGTAAATCCAGAACTCATTTGAAATTCATGAAACATGGTATCATGGAGCGGCATCAACATGCCTTGGTAAAAACATTGTCCCATTTGAGGCAGGTTTGGATATAATCTTCTCACAAACCAGAGCTTCTCACAACAAGCGTGATGGTTTCGGTATGGAATGTGTCGCCTTTGGGGACAAAACGATATCCGTTGCCTCTTACTGATTTCAAAAAATTTCTAGTGCCAACATAGAACAACACGAGTGCTGTGTTAAGTTTTGGAATTTTCCATGGTTCGTTTGGACATTTTTATACATTAATTGGGTTTTCTAGGCATTTTATGTGCATAATTAAAATTTTAAGTACATGCACATGCTCTAGTGCATATAAATTGTTTGAAAAAACAAATTTGTGTCCTTGGGTGCATGCTTAGGTCCCATGCAAGAAATGGGAATGAATTTCAAATACCGGGGCACTGTTGATTGTCGGCAAAACGTTGAGATACCTGGTTTTTAAATTCTAGTAAATCCAGAACTCGTTTCAAATTCATGAAACCTGGCATGGTATCATGGAGCAGCATCAACATGACGTGGTAAAAAAATTGTCCCATTTGGGGAAGGTTTGGGTATAAGCTTCTCGCAAACCAGAGCTTCTCACAACAAGCCTGATGGTTTTGGTACGGAACGTGTCGCCTTTGTGGACGAAACAATATCCGTTGCCTCTTATTGCTTTCAAAAAATTTCTAGTGCCAACATAGAAAAACACGAGTGTTGTGTTAAGTTTTGGAATTTTCCGTGGTTCCTTTGGACATTTTTATACATCAACTAGGTTTTCTATGCATTTCATGTGCATAATTCAAATTTGAAATACATGCACATGCTCCAGTGCATATAAATTGGTTGAAAAATCAAATCTGTGTCCTTGGGTGCATGCTTAGGTCCCATGCAAGAAATGGGAATGAATTTCAAACACCAGGGCACTGTTGATTGCCAGCAAAACATTGAGATACCTGGTTTTTAAATTCTAGTAAATCCAGAACTCATCTGAAATTCATGAAACATGGTATCATGGAGCGGCATCAACATGCCTTGGTAAAAAAATTGTCCCATTTGAGGCAGGTTTGGATATAATCTTCTCACAAACCAGAGCTTCACACAACAAGCGTGATGGTTTCGGTATGGAATGTGTCGCCTTTCAGGACAAAACGATATCCGTTGCCTCTTATTGATTTCAAAAAATTTCTAGTGCCAACATAGAACAACACGAGTGTTGTCTTAAGTTTTGGAATTTTCCATGGTTCGTTTGGACATTTTTATACATTAATTGGGTTTTCCAGGCATTTTATGTCCATAATTCAAATTTGAAGTACATGCACACGCTCCAGTGCATATAAATTGTTTGAAAAATCAAATTTGTGTCCTTGGGTGCATGCTTAGGTCCCATGCAAGAAATGGGAATGAATTTCAAATACCGGGGCACTGTTGACTGCCGGCAAAATGTTGAGATACCTAGTTTTTAAATTCTAGTAAATCCAGAACTTGTTTCAAATTCATGAAACCTAGCATGGTATCATGGAGCAGCATCAACATGACATGGTAAAAAAATTGTCCCATTTGGGGCAGGTTTGGGTATAAGCTTCTCGCAAACCAGAGCTTCTCACAACAAGCCTGATGGTTTTGGTACGGAACATGCCGCCTTTGTGGACAAAACAATATCCGTTGCCTCTTATTGCTTTCAAAAAATTTCTAGTGCCAACATAGAAAAACACGAGTGTTGTGTTAAGTTTTGGAATTTTCCGTGGTTCCTTTGGACATTTTTATACATCAACTAGGTTTTCTATGCATTTCATGTGCATAATTCAAATTTGAAATACATGCACATGCTCCAGTGCATATAAATTGGTTGAAAAATCAAATCAGTGTCCTTGGGTGCATGCTTAGGTCCCATGCAAGAAATGGGAATGAATTTCAAACACCAGGGCACTGTTGATTGCCAGCAAAACATTGAGATACCTGGTTTTTAAATTCTAGTAAATCCAGAACTCATCTGAAATTCATGAAACATGGTATCATGGAGCGGCATCAACATGCCTTGGTAAAAAAATTGTCCCATTTGAGGCAGGTTTGGATATAATCTTCTCGCAAACCAGAGCTTCTCACAACAAGCCTGATGGTTTTGGTACGGAACGTGCCGCCTTTGTGGACGAAACAATATCCGTTGCCTCTTATTGCTTTCAAAAAATTTCTAGTGCCAACATAGAACAACACGAGTGTTGTGTTAAGTTTTGGAATTTTCCGTGGTTCCTTTGGACATTTTTATACATCAACTAGGTTTTCTATGCATTTCATGTGCATAATTCAAATTTGAAATACATGCACATGCTCCAGTGCATATAAATTGGTTGAAAAATCAAATCTGTGTCCTTGGGTGCATGCTTAGGTCCCATGCAAGAAATGGGAATGAATTTCAAACACCGGGGCACTATTGATTGCCGGCAAAACGTTGAGATACCTGTTTCCTAAATTCTAGTAAATCCAGAACTCGTTTCAAATTCATGAAACCTAGCATGGTATCATGGAGCGGCATCGACATGTCGTGGTAAAAAATTGTCCCATTTGGGGCAGGTTTGGGTATAATCTTCTCACAAACCAGAGCTTCTCACAACAAGCCTGATGGTTTCGATACGGAACGTGCCGCCTTTGGGGACGAAACGATATCCATTGCCTCTTATTGCTTTCAAAAAATTTCTAGTGTCAACATAGAACAACATGAGTGTTGTGTTAAGTTTTGGCATTTTCCGTGGTTCGTTTGCACATTTTTATACATTAACTGGGTTTTCTATGCATTTCATGTGCATAATTCAAATTTGAAATACATGCACATGCTCCAGTGCATATAAATTGGTTGAAAAATCAAATCTGTGTCCTTGGGTGCATGCTGAGGTCCCATGCAAGAAATGGGAATGAATTTCAAACACCAGGGCACTGTTTATTGCCGGCAAAACGTTGAGATACCTGGTTTTTAAATTCTAGTAAATCTAGAAATCGGCTGAAATTCATGAAACATGGTATCATGGAGCGGCATCAACATGCCTTGGTAAAAAAATTGTCCCATTTGAGGCAGGTTTGGGTATAATCTTCTCACAAACCAGAGCTTCTCACAACAAGCCTGATGGTTTCGGTACGGAACGTGCCGCCTTTGGGGACAAAACGATATCTGTTGCCTCTTATTGATGTCAAAAAAATTCTAGTGCCAACATAGAACAACACGAGTGTTGTGTTAAGTTTTGGAGTTTTTCATGGTTCGTTTGGACATTTTTATACATTAATTGGGTTTCCTCGACATTTTTGGTGCATAACTCAAATTTGAAATACATGCACATGCTCCAGTGCATTTAAATTGGTTGAAAAATCAAATGTGTGTCCCTGGGTGCATGCTTAGGTCCCATGCAAGAAATGAGAATGAATTTCAAACACCAGGGCACTATTGATTGCCGGCAAAACATTGAGATACCTGGTTTTCAAATTCTAGTAAATCCAAAACTCGTCTGAAATTCATGAAACTTGTCATGGTATCATGGAGCGGCATCAACATGTCGTGGTAAAAAATTTGTCCCATTTGGGGCAGGTTTGGGTATAAGCTTCTCACAAACCAGAGCTTCTCACAACAAGCATGATGGTTTCGGAACGGAACGTGCCGCCTTTGGGGACGAAATGATATCCGTTGCCTGTTATTGCTTTCAAAATATTTCTAGTGCCAACATAGAACAACACGAGTGTTGAGTTAAGTTTTGGAATTTTTCGTGGTTCGTTTGGACATTTTTATACATTAATTGGGTTTTCTATGCATTTCATGAGCATAATTCAAATTTGAAATACATGCACATGCTCCAGTGCATATAAGTTGTTGAAAAATCAAATATGTGTCCTTGGGTGCATGCTTAGGTCCCATGCAACAAATGGGAATGAATTGCAAACACCGGGGCACTATTGATTGTCGGCAAAACATTGAGATACCTGGTTTTTAAATTCGAGTAAATCCAGAACTCGTTTCAAATTCATGAAACTTGGCAAGGTATCATGGAGCGGCATCAACATGTCGTGGTAAAAAAATTGTCCCATTTGGGGCAGGTTTGGGTATAATCTTCTCACAAACCAGAGCTTCTCACAACAAGCCTGATGGTTTCGATGCGGAATGTGCCGCCTTTGGGGATGAAACGAATCCATTCCCTCTTATTGCTTTCAAAAAATTTCTAGTGTTAACATAGAACAACATGAGTGTTGTGTTATGTTTTGGAATTTTCTGCGGTTTGTTTGGACATTTTTATACATTAACTGGGTTTTCTATGCATTTCATGTGCATAATTCAAATTTGAAATACATGCACATGCTCCAGTGCATATAAATTGGTTGAAAAATCATATCGGTGTCCTTGGGTGCATGCTGAGGTTTTATGCAAGAAATGGGAATGAATTTCAAACACCAGGGCACTGTTGATTGCCGGCAAAACGTTGAGATACCTAGTTTTTAAATTCTAGTAAATCCAGAACTCGTCTAAAATTCATGAAACATGGTATCATGGAGCGGCATCAACATGCCTTGGTAAAAAAATTGTCCCATTTGAGGCAGGTTTGGGTATAATCATCTCACAAACCAGAGCTTCTCACAACAAGCCTGATGGTTTCATACGGAACGTGCCGCCTTTGGGGATGAAACGAATCAGTTCCCTCTTATTGCTTTCAAAAAAATTCTAGTGTCAACATAGAACAACATGAGTGTTGTGTTAAGTTTTGGAATTTTCCATGGTTCGTTTGGACATTTTTATACATTAATTGGGTTTTCCAGGCATTTTATGTCCAAAATTCAAATTTGAAATACATGCACATGCTCCAGTGCATATAAATTGTTTGAAAAATCAAATTTGTGTCCTTGGGTGCATGCTTAGGTCCCATGCAAGAAATGGGAATGAATTTCAAATACCGGGGCACTGTTGATTGCCGGCAAAATGTTGAGATACCTGGTTTTTAAATTCTACTAAATCCAGAACTCGTTTCAAATTCATGAAACCTAGCATGGTATCATGGAGCAGCATCAACATGACATGGTAAAAAAATTGTCCCATTTGGGGCAGGTTTGGGTATAAGCTTCTTGCAAACCAGAGCTTCTCACAACAAGCCTGATGGTTTTGGTACGGAACATGCCGCCTTTGTGGACGAAACAATATCCGTTGCCTCTTATTGCTTTCAAAAAATTTCTAGTGCCAACATAGAAAAACACGAGTGTTGTGTTAAGTTTTGGAATTTTCCGTGGTTCCTTTGGACATTTTTATACATCAACTAGGTTTTCTATGCATTTCATGTGCATAATTCAAATTTGAAATACATGCACATGCTCCAGTGCATATAAATTGGTTGAAAAATCAAATCAGTGTCCTTGGGTGCATGCTTAGGTCCCATGCAAGAAATGGGAATGAATTTCAAACACCAGGGCACTGTTGATTGCCAGCAAAACATTGAGATACCTGGTTTTTAAATTCTAGTAAATCCAGAACTCATCTGAAATTCATGAAACATGGTATCATGGAGCGGCATCAACATGCCTTGGTAAAAAAATTGTCCCATTTGGGGCAGGTTTGGGTATAATCTTCTCACAAACCAGAGCTTCTCACAACAAGCCTGATGGTTTCGTTGCGGAATGTGCCGCCTTTGGGGATGAAACGAATCCATTCCCACTTATTGCTTTCAAAAAATTTCTAGTGTTAACATAGAACAACATGAGTGTTGTGTTATGTTTTGGAATTTTCTGCGGTTTGTTTGGACATTTTTATACATTAACTGGGTTTTCTATGCATTTCATGTGCATAATTCAAATTTGAAATACATGCACATGCTCCAGTGCATATAAATTGGTTGAAAAATCAAATCTGTGTCCTTGGGTGCATGCTTAGGTCCCATGCAAGAAATGGGAATGAATTTCAAACACCAGGGCACTGTTGATTGCCGGCAAAACATTGAGATACCTGGTTTTTAAATTCTAGTAAATCCAGAACTCATCTGAAATTCATGAAACATGGTATCATGGAGCGGCATCAACATGCCTTGGTAAAAAAATTGTCCCATTTGAGGCAGGTTTGGATATAATCTTCTCGCAAACCAGAGCTTCTCACAACAAGCCTGATGGTTTTGGTACGGAACGTGCCGCCTTTGTGGACGAAACAATATCCGTTGCCTCTTATTGCTTTCAAAAAATTTCTAGTGCCAACATAGAAAAACACGAGTGTTGTGTTAAGTTTTGGAATTTTCCGTGGTTCCTTTGAACAATTTTATACATCAACTAGGTTTTCTATGCATTTCATGTGCATAATTCAAATTTGAAATACATGCACATGCTCCAGTGCATATAAATTGGTTGAAAAATCAAATCTGTGTCCTTGGGTGCATGCTTAGGTCCCATGCAAGAAATGGGAATGAATTTCAAACACCGGGGCACTATTGATTGCCGGCAAAACGTTGAGATACCTGGTTCCTAAATTCTAGTAAATCCAGAACTCGTTTCAAATTCATGAAACCTAGCATGGTATCATGGAGCGGCATCGACATGTCGTGGTAAAAAATTGTCCCATTTGGGGCAGGTTTGGGTATAATCTTCTCACAAACCAGAGCTTCTCACAACAAGCCTGATGGTTTCGATACGGAACGTGCCGCCTTTGGGGACGAAACGATATCCATTGCCTCTTATTGCTTTCAAAAAATTTCTAGTGTCAACATAGAACAACATGAGTGTTGTGTTAAGTTTTGGAATTTTCCGTGGTTCGTTTGCACATTTTTATACATTAACTGGGTTTTCTATGCATTTCATGTGCATAATTCAAATTTGAAATACATGCACATGCTCCAGTGCATATAAATTGGTTGAAAAATCAAATCTGTGTCCTTGGGTGCATGCTGAGGTCCCATGCAAGAAATGGGAATGAATTTCAAACACCAGGGCACTGTTTATTGCCGGCAAAACGTTGAGATACCTGGTTTTTAAATTCTAGTAAATCCAGAAATCGGCTGAAATTCATGAAACATGGTATCATGGAGCGGCATCAACATGCCTTGGTAAAAAAATTGTCCGATTTGAGGCAGGTTTGGGTATAATCTTCTCACAAACCAGAGCTTCTCACAACAAGCCTGATGGTTTCGGTACAGAACGTGCCGCCTTTGGGCACAAAACGATATCTGTTGCCTCTTATTGATATCAAAAAAATTCTAGTGCCAACATAGAACAACACGAGTGTTGTGTTAAGTTTTGGAGTTTTTCATGGTTCGTTTGGACGTTTTTATACATTAATTGGGTTTCCTCGACATTTTATGTGCATAACTCAAATTTGAAATACATGCACATGCTCCAATGCATTTAAATTGGTTGAAAAATCAAATGTGTGTCCCTGGGTGCATGCTTAGGTCCCATGCAAGAAATGAGAATGAATTTCAAACACCAGGGCACTATTGATTGCCGGCCAAACATTGAGATACCTGGTTTTCAAATTCTAGTAAATCCAAAACTCGTCTGAAATTTATGAAACTTGTCATGGTATCATGGAGCGGCATCAACATGTCGTGGTAAAAAATTTGTCCCATTTGGGGCAGGTTTGGGTATAAGCTTCTCACAAACCAGAGCTTCTCACAACAAGCATGATGGTTTCGGAACGGAACGTGCCGCCTTTGGGGACGAAATGATATCTGTTGCCTGTTATTGCTTTCAAAATATTTCTAGTGCCAACATAGAACAACACGAGTGCTGAGTTAAGTTTTGGAATTTTTCGTGGTTCGTTTGGACATTTTTATACATTAATTGGGTTTTCTGTGCATTTCATGAGCATAATTCAAATTTGAAATACATGCACATGCTCCAGTGCATATAAGTTGTTGAAAAATCAAATATGTGTCCTTGGGTGCATGCTTAGGTCCCATGCAACAAATGGGAATGAATTGCAAACACCGGGGCACTGTTGATTGTCGGCAAAACATTGAGATACCTGGTTTTTAAATTCGAGTAAATCCAGAACTCGTTTCAAATTCATAAAACTTGGCAAGGTATCATGGAGCGGCATCAACATGTCGTGGTAAAAAAGTTGTCCCATTTGGGGCAGGTTTGGGTATAATCTTCTCACAAACCAGAGCTTCTCACAACAAGCCTGATGGTTTCGATGCGGAATGTGCCGCCTTTGGGGATGAAACGAATCCATTCCCACTTATTGCTTTCAAAAAATTTCTAGTGTTAACATAGAACAACATGAGTGTTGTGTTATGTTTTGGAATTTTCTGCGGTTTGTTTGGACATTTTTATACATTAACTGGGTTTTCTATGCATTTCATGTGCATAATTCAAATTTGAAATACATGCACATGCCCCAGTGCATATAAATTGGTTGAAAAATCATATCGGTGTCCTTGGGTGCATGCTGAGGTTTTATGCAAGAAATGGGAATGAATTTCAAACACCAGGGCACTGTTGATTGCCGGCAAAACGTTGAGATACCTAGTTTTTAAATTCTAGTAAATCCAGAACTCGTCTAAAATTCATGAAACATGGTATCATGGAGCGGCATCAACATGCCTTGGTAAAAAAATTGTCCCATTTGAGGCAGGTTTGGGTATAATCTTCTCACACACCAGAGCTTCTCACAACAAGCTTGATGGTTTCGGTATGGAACGTGCCGCCTTTGGGGACAAAACGATATCCGTTGCCTCTTATTGATTTCAAAAAATTTCTAGTGCCAACATAGAACAACACGAGTGTTGTGTTAAGTTTTGGAATATTTCATGGTTCGTTTGGACATTTTATATATTAGCTGGGTTTTCTAGGCATTTTATGTGCATAATTCAAATTTGAAATACATGCACATGCTCTAGTGCATTTAAATTGGTTGAAAAATCAAATGTGTGTCCCTGGGTGCATGCTTTGGTCACATGCAAGAAAGAGAATGAATTTCAAACACGAGGGCACTATTGATTGCCGGCAAACATTGAGATACCTGGTTTTCAAATTCTAGTAAATCCAAAACTCGTCTGAAATTCATGAAACTTAGCATGGTATCATGGAGCGGCATCAACATGCCGTGGTAAAATATTTGTCCTATTTGGGGCAGGCTTGGGTATAGGCTTCTCACAAACTAGAGCTTCTCACAACAAGCCTGATGGTTTCGGTACGGAACGTGCCGCCTTTGGGGACGAAACGATATCCGTTGCCTCTTATTGCTTTCAAAAAATTTCTAGTGCCAACATAGAACAACACGAGTGTTGTGTTAAGTTTTGGAATTTTTCGTGGTTCATTTGGACATATTTATACATTAAATGGGTTTTCTATGCATTTCATGAGCATAATTCATATTTGAAATACATACACATGCTCAAGTGCATATAAGTTGGTTGAAAAATCAAATCTATGTCCTTGGGTGCATGCTTAGGTCCCATGAAAGAAATGGGAATGAATTTCAAACTCCAGGGCACTGTTGATTGCCGGAAAAACATTGAGATACCTTGTTTTTAAATTCTAGTAAATCCAGAACTCGTTTCAAATTCATGAAACCTGGCAAGGTATCATGGAGCGGCATCAACATGCCGTGGTAAAAAAATTGTCCCATTTGGGGCAGGTTTCGGTATAATCTTCTCACAAACCAGAGCTTCTCACAACAAGCCTGATGGTTTCATACGGAACGTGCCACCTTTGGGGATGAAACGAATCCGTTCCCTCTTATTGCTTTCAAAAAAATTCTAGTGTCAACATAGAACAACATGAGTGTTGTGTTAAGTTTTGGAATTTTCCATGGTTCATTTGGACATTTTTATACATTAACTGGGTTTACTATACATTTCATGTGCATAATTCAAATTTCAATTACATGCACATGCTCCAGTGCATATAAATTGGTTGAAAAATCAAATCTGTGTCCTTGGGTGCATGCTGAGGTCCCATGCAAGATATGGGAATGAATTTCAATCACCAGGGCACTGTTTATTGCCGGCAAAACATTGAGATACCTGGTTTTTAAATTCTAGTAAATCCAGAACTCGGCTGAAATTCATGAAACATGGTATCATGGAGCGGCATCAACATGCCTTGGTAAAAAAAATTGTCCCATTTGAGGCAGGTTTGGGTATAATCTTCTCACAAACCAGAGCTTCTCACAACAAGCCTGATGGTTTTGGTACAGAACGTGCCGCCTTTGGGGACAAAACGATATCCGTTGCCTCTTATTGATTTCAAAATTTTCTAGTGCCAACATAGAACAACACGAGTGTTGTGTTAAGTTTTGGAATTTTACATGGTTCGTTTGGACAGTCTTATACATTAATTGGGTTTTCTAGGCATTTTATGTGCATAATTCAAATTTGAAATACATGCACATGCTCCAGTGCATATAAATTGGTTGAAAAATCAAATGTGTGTCCCTGGGTGCATGCTTTGGTCCCAAGCAAGAAATGATAATGAATTTCAAACACCAGGGCACTATTGATTGTCGGCAAAACATTGAGATACCTGGTTTTCTAATTCTAGTAAATCCAAAACTCGTCTGAAATTCATGAATCTTGGCATGGTATCATGGAGCGGCATCAACATGCCGTGGTAAATAATTTGTCCCATTTGGGGCAGGTTTGGGTATAAGCTTCTCACAAACAAGAGCTTCTCACAAACAAGAGCTTCTCACAACAAGCCTGATGGTTTCGGTACAGAACGTGCCGCCTTTGGGGACGAAACGATATCCGTTGCCTGTTATTGCTCTCAAAAAGTTTCTAGTGCCAACATATAACAACATGAGTGTTGTGTTAAGTTTTGGAATTTTTCGTGGCTCGTTTGGACATTTTTATACATTAACTAGGTTTTCTATGCATTTCATGAGCATAATTCAAATCTGAAAAGATGCACATGCTCCAGTGCATATAAATTGGTTGAAAAAGCAAATTTGTGTCCTTGGGTGCATGCTTAGGTCCCATGCAAGAAGTGGGAATGAATTTCAAACACCAGGGCACTATTGATTGCCGGCAAAACATTGAGATACCTAGTTTTTAAATTCTAGTAAATCCAGAACTCGTTGAAATTCATGAAACCTCGCATTGTATCATGGAGCGGCATCAACATGTTGTGGTAAAAAAATTGTACCATTTGGGGCAAGTTTGGGTATAATCTTCTCACAAACCAGAGCTTCTCACAACAAGCCTGATGGTTTCGGTACAGAACGTGCCGCCTTTGGGGACGAAACGATATCCGTTGCCTCTTATTGCTTTCAAAAAATTTCTAGTGCCAACATAGAACAACACGAGTGTTGTGTTAAGTTTTGGAATTTTTTCGTGGTTCGTTTGGACATATTTATACATTAAATGGGTTTTCTATGCATTTCATGAGCATAATTCATATTTGAAATACATACACATGCTCCAGTGCATATAAATTGGTTGAAAAATCAAATCTATGTCCTTGGGTGCATGCTTAGGTCCCATGAAAGAAATGGGAATGAATTTACCAGGGCACCGTTGATTGCCGGCAAAACATTGAGATACCTTGTTTTTAAATTCTAGTAAATCAAGAACGCGTTTCAAATTCATGAAACCTGGCAAGGTATCATGGAGCGGCATCAACATGCCATGGTAAAAAAATTGTCCCATTTGGGGCAGGTTTCGGTATAATCTTCTCACAAACCAGAGCTTCTCACAACAAGCCTGATGGTTTCATACGGAACGTGCCGCCTTTGGGGATGAAACGAATCCGTTCCCTCTTATTGCTTTCAAAAAAATTCTAGTGTCAACATAGAACAACATGAGTGTTGTGTTAAGTTTTGGAATTTTCCATGGTTCATTTGGACATTTTTATACATTAACTGGGTTTACTATACATTTCATGTGCATAATTCAAATTTCAATTTCATGCACATGCTCCAGTGCATATAAATTGGTTGAAAAATCAAATTTGTGTCCTTGGGTGCATGCTGAGGTCCCATGCAAGATATGGGAATGAATTTCAATCACCAGGCACTGTTTATTGCCGGCAAAATATTGAGATACCTGGTTTTTAAATTCTAGTAAATCCAGAACTCGGCTGAAATTCATGAAACATGGTATCACGGAGCGGCATCAACATACCTTGGTAAAAAAATTGTCCCATTTGAGGCAGGTTTGGGTATAATCTTGTCACAAACCAGAGCTTCTCACAACAAGCCTGATGGTTTTTGGTACAGAACGTGCCGCCTTTGGGGACAAAACGATATCCGTTGCCTCTTATTGATTTCAAAATTTTCTAGTGCCAACATAGAACAACACGAGTGTTGTGTTAAGTTTTGGAATTTTACATGGTTCGTTTGGACAGTCTTATACATTAATTGGGTTTTCTAGGCATTTTATGTGCATAATTCAAATTTGAAATACATGCACATGCTCCAGTGCATATAAATTGGTTGAAAAATCAAATGTGTGTCCCTGGGTGCATCCTTTGGTCCCATGCAAGAAATGATAATGAATTTCAAACACCAGGGCACTATTGATTGTCGGCAAAACATTGAGATACCTGGTTTTCTAATTCTAGTAAATCCAAAACTCGTCTGAAATTCATGAATCTTGGCATCGTATCATGGAGCGGCATCAACATGCCGTGGTAAATAATTTGTCCCATTTGGGGCAGGTTTGGGTATAAGCTTCTCACAAACAAGAGCTTCTCACAACAAGCCTGATGGTTTCGGTACAGAACATGCCGCCTTTGGGGACGAAACAATATCCGTTGCCTGTTATTGCTTTCAAAAAGTTTCTAGTGCCAACATATAACAACATGAGTGTTGTGTTAAGTTTTGGAATTTTTCGTGGCTCGTTTGGACATTTTTATACATTAACTGGGTTTTCTATGCATTTCATGAGCATAATTCAAATCTGAAAAGATGCACATGCTCCAGTGCATATAAATTGGTTGAAAAAGCAAATCTGTGTCCTTGGGTGCATGCTTAGGTCCCATGCAAGAAGTGGGAATGAATTTCAAACACCAGGGCACTATTGATTGCCGGCAAAACATTGAGATACCTAGTTTTTAAATTCTAGTAAATCCAGAACTCGTTGAAATTCATGAAACCTCACATTGAATCATGGAACGGCATCAACATGTTGTGGTAAAAAAAATGTACCATTTGGGGCAGGTTTTGGTATAATCTTCTCACAAACCAGAGCTTCTCACAACAAGCCTGATGGTTTCGGTACGGAACGTGCCGCCTTTGGGGACGAAACGATATCCGTTGCCTCTTATTGCTTTCAAAAAATTCTATTGCAACATAGACCAACCCGAGTGTTGTGTTAATTTTGGAATTTTTCGTGGTTCGTTTGGACATTTTTATATATTAACTGGGTTTCCTACGCATTTTATGTGCATAATTCAAATTTGAAACAGATGCACATGCTCCAGTGCGTATAAATTGGTTGAAAAATCAAATCTGTGTCCTTGGGTGCATCCTTAGGTCCCATGCAAGAAATGAGAATGAATTTCAAACATGAGGGCACTGTTGATTGCCGGCAAAACATTGAGATACCTAGTTTTCAAATTCTAGTAAATCCAAAACTTGTCTGAAATTCATGAAACTTGGCATGGTATCATGGAGCGGCATCAACATGTCGTGGTAAAAAAATTGTCCCAGTTGGGGCAGGTTTGGGCATAAGCTTCTCACAAACCATAGCTTCTTACCATGAGCCTGATGGTTTCGGTACGGAAAGTACCACCTTTGGGGATGAAACGATATCCGTTGCCTCTTATTTATTTCAAAAAAATTCTAGTGCCAACATAGAACAACGTGAGTGTTGTGTTAAGTTTTGGAATTTTTCGTGGTTCGTTTGGACATTTTTATACATTAACGGGGTTTTCTAGGCATTTTATGTGCATAATTCAAATTTGAAATACAAGCACATGCTCCAATGCATATAAATAGGTTGAAAAAACAAATATGTGTCCTTGGGTGCATGCTTTGGTCCCATGCAAGAAATGGGAATGAATTTCAAACAACAGGGCACTGTTGATTGCCGGCAAAATGTTGAGATGTCTAGTTTTTAAATTCTAGTAAATCCAAAACTCGCCTGAAATTTATGAAACTTGGCATGGTATCATGGTGCGGCATCAACATGTCGTGGTAAAAAAATTGTCCCCTTTGGGGCAGGTTTGGGTATAATCTTCTCACAAACCAGAGCTTCTCACAACAAGCCTGATGGTTTCGGTACGGAACGTGCCGCCTTTGGGGATGAAACGATATCCGTTGCCTCTTATTGCTTTCAAAAAAATTCTAGTGCAACATAGAACAACACGAGTGTTGTGTTAAGTTTTGGAATTTTTCGTGGTTCGTTTGGACATTTTTATACATTAACTGGGTTTCCTAGGCATTTTATGTGCATAATTCAAATTTGAAACAGATGCACATGCTCCAGTGCGTATAAATTGGTTGAAAAAACAAATATGTGTCCTTGGGTGCATGCTTAGGTCCCATGCAAGAAATGAGAATGAATTTCAAACATGAGGGCACTGTTGATTGCCGGCAAAACGTTGAGATACCTGGTTTTAAAATTCTAGTAAATCCAAAACTTGTCTAAAATTCATGAAACTTGGCATGGTATCATGGAGCGGCATCAACATGTCGTTGTAAAAAAATTATCCCAGTTGGGGCAGGTTTGGGCATAAGCTTCTCACAAACCATAGTTTCTTACCATGAGCCTGATGGTTTCGGTACGGAAAGTGCCACCTTTGGGGATGAAACGATATCTGTTGCCTCTTATTTCTTTCAAAAAAATTCTAGTGCCAACATAGAACAACATGAGTGTTGTGTTAAGTTTTGGAATTTTTCGTGGTTCGTTTGGACATTTTTATACATTAACTGGGTTTTCTAGGCATTTTATGTGCATAATTCAAATTTGAAATACATGCACATGCTCCAATGCATATAAATTGGTTGAAAAAAAATATGTGTCCTTGGGTGCATGCTTTGGTCCCATGCAAGAAATGGGAATGAATTTCAAACACCAGGGCACTGTTGATTGCCGGCAAAATGTTGAGATATGTTGTTTTTAAATTCTAGTAAATCCAAAACTCGTCTAAAATTCATGAAACTTGGCATGGTATCATGGTGCGGCATCAACATGTCATGGTAAAAAATTTGTCCCCTTTGGGGCAGGTTTGCGTATATGTTTCTCACAAACCAGAGTTTCTCACAACAAGCCTGATGGTTTCGGTACGGAATGTGCCGCCTTTGGGGACAAAACGATATCCGTTGCCTATTATTGCTTTCAAAAAATTTCTTGTGCCAACATAGAACAACAGGAGTGTTGTGTTAAGTTTTGGTATTTTTCGTGGTTCGTTTGGACATTTTTATACATTAACTGGGTTTTTATGCATTTTATGTGCATAATTCAAATTTGAAATACGTGCGCATGCTCTAGTGCATACAAATTGGTTGAAAAATCAAATATGTGTCCTTGGGTGCATGCTTAGGTCCCATGCAGGAAGTGGGAATGAATATCAAACACACCCGGGCACTACTGATTGCTGGCAAAACATTGAGATACCTGGTTTTTGAATTCTAGTAAATCCAAAACTCGTCTTAAATTCATGAAACTTGGCATGGTATCATGGAGCGTCATCAACATGTCGTGGTAAAATATTTGTCCCATTTGGGGCAGGTTTGGGTATAAGCTTCTCATGAACCAGAGCTTCTCGCAACAAGCCTAATGGTTTCGGTACGGAACGTGCCGCCTTTGGGGACGAAACGATATCCGTTGCCTCTTATTGCTTTCAAAAAATTTCTAGTGGCAACATAGAACAACAAGAGTGTTGTGTTATGTTTTGGAATTTTTCGGGGTTTGTTTGGACATTTTTATACATTAACTCGATTTTCTAGGCATTTTATGTGCATAATTCAAATTTGAAATACATGCACATGCTCCAGTGCATATAAATTGGTTGAAAAATCAAATCTGCATCCTTGGGTTCATGCTTAGGTCCCATGCAAGAAGTGGGAATGAATGTCAAACACCATGGGACTGTTGATTGCCGGCAAAACGTTGAGATACCTGGCTTTTAAATTCTAGTAAATCCGAAACTCGTGTGAAATTCATGAAACTTGGCATGCTATCATGGAATGGCACCCGACATGTTGTGGTATTTTTCGTGTCCATTTTGAGAGAAGGCGCACTCGAATAATAGCCAACAAAGGCATTTTGAAAAAATAGTTGCCACTTTAATATCTCAAACATTTGTATAATTCAAACCGTGTGCGTTTCGTTAACCATTCACGTGACCCCACATGTCTTGGTTTTAATGGCTATAGGAAGTGTCGTGCAGACAGCTGCTTGATTGAATGGGAGGCATGGGAGCGCAGTTAGGTGCATAGGCTCACCGGGAAGCGTGCAAGCTGTTCAACGCAGGATCTATGCATCTCTTCAACGCAAATGGTTAAGATTACGGTATGCAAATTAAAGCCAGACTTTGGCGCTAAGCCAAGAGACACTGCGATTTGCCAAAATATGCAGCTAAAATCTATAGCACTATCTATTTTTTGCAACTAAAATTCAGTAATTAAGCATAGATTTCATTCATAGAGATTATGCAGTCGTTCTCACCGAGAAGCGAGACAGCCTTGGACCGTCGCCCGCCTCGCTCCCACTGGTCTGTATTAATGGCGCGACCGAGCGGCGGCACCCCCATCCTCGCCACACACGCAATCCTCTCTCTCCGCCCGCATCCTCAATGCCGCTCTGAGTCCTCAAAGCCGTCAATGTATGAGGATGCCGCCGAAGTGCCCCATCGGAGGGAGTGGCGACGTCGGGGCTGCTGAAGCACCGGAGCACGGCGTGAATATGGAGACAGAGGTTTCCGTCACCACCGACGAGCTGGAGAACGAGGCTGCCAACAAGCGAAGGAGGGTCAAGAAAGAACCGCAAGTGACTCCGGCAGGCCTAGACTTCATCAACAACCTCCCCGATGATATGTTGATAGTCATCATATCCCTCCTCCCAATCAAATATCGGGCAAGGACAGCCTCCCTTTCCCGGCGGTGGCGCCCCCTATGGCTCCTCACCCCTGTCGACCTCCTCGACGCCCACAAGCTCTACCATTGCTATCACCAAAGCTTGGATGCGTTCTCCCAGATCCTCGGCAATCACCATGGCCCAATCAAAGGCCTTATCACGGGAAAGTTCCGTTCCAATGGCAAGGACCGAGCCAAGCTTGACGAGTGGGTCCGATCCCCCACCATAGATCAGCTCGAGAAGCTCAGTTTTAATGATGGGCATATGTCCGCACTCCGCTTCGCGCCCACGCTGTGCCTCGCCAAGTTCATGAACTGCCATCCCCCCTTAATGACGCACCGGCTCTTTTTATACCACGACTAAAGCACCTCGAGCTCGTCGTCGTTTGCATCCCAAAGGATGACATGGAGCGCCTGCTCCGCGGTTGTACTGCACTTGAGTTCCTTCATTTCGGGCGATGAATTGGTCGAGTACCTTGCACATCACCTCCAGGACTCTCCGGACTATTTATGTGTGTTGCTGGTGCTGCAACGAGAGATCAGAAAAGGTAGACCACAATATGGTCATTGAGGACACACCTTCACTTGAGAGATTACTTATAGTTGATCAACAAGGTCCAACAAGAATCAATGTCATTTCTGCGCCGAAATTGACAGTGGTGGGCTACTCGTCTATCGAATACTACTACTTTCAGGTACAACAGTCTCCTTATGCCTCTCCTTATTGATATCAACATTATTTCTAGTTTTGAAGATGTATGTTTGTCTGTCATCCAGCAAAGCTTCACCCTAATTTTGGGCACAGTGAAGGTCTTGGCACTAGAATTTGTTAGCCCCAACCTGGACCAAGTTGTCAGTTGCCCGAGATGCTTTCCGTGCCTAAAGAAGTTGTATATCGAGGTGATGTTCCTTTCCTATTAAATGTTAACCATAAGGGAGTTCAATTTTTTGCACCTTTTCCCAAGTTTACAATGACAATGTACTACGATTTCTGAAGGAATTTTGGAGGATTTCAGGACATACACCCGACCCCATATTGGTTGCTTGATTCATATGGTTACAATCCATAAGCATTTCTCCTTTGGATTCATCTGTACTAGTTTTCTTAGGGAATTTTTCATCCAATCCAACCTCTTGTGAAGAAGGCTACATGTTTCTAGATTGTAATCAAATGCCCATGTTAATCATGTCAGATCGAAGATGGCACATTGGTGCATTTTACAAATCCTGTAAACCAAATAGGACTGTAGTAGTGTTCAAAACTACATGTAGGCACTAACACGTTCTCTTCTTTTGCAGATAATAATAGGCCCAGAGGTGGATAATGTTTATAACGACAATCACATCAAATGCCTGGATCTGCATCTCTCAAATATTACTTTGAACTCCTACCGAGGGACCTTACTGGAGATTACACTCGCCAGGTTCTTTCTTGACAGAGCAAGGGTGTTGAGGGTACTGAGGTTGAACACGCATTTAATTAGGAAATATGAATGGTGTTGAGGGAGTCCTGGATTAGGGGGTGTTCGGGTAGCCGGACTATACCTTCAGCCGGACTCCAGGACTATGAAGATACAAGATTGAAGACTTCGTCCCATGTCCGGATGGGACTTTCCTTGGCGTGGAAGGCAAGCTTGGTGATGCGGATATTCAAGATCTCCTACCATTGTAACCGACTTTGTGTAACCCTAACCCTCTCCGGTGTCTATATAAACCGGAGGGTTTTAGTCCGTAGGACAACTTCATCATACAACAATCATACCATAGGCTAGCTTTTAGGGTTTAGCCTCCTTGATCTCGTGGTAGATCTACTCTTGTACTACCCATATCATCAATATTAATCAAGCAGGACATAGGGTTTTACCTCCATCAAGAGGGCCCGAACCTGGGTAAAACATCGTGTTCCTTGCCTCCTGTTACCATCCGGCCTAGACGCACAGTTCGGGACCCCCTACCCGAGATCCGCCGGTTTTGACACGGACATTGGTGCTTTCATTGAGAGTTCCTATGTGTCGTCGCTTTTAGGCCCGATGGCTCCTTCGATCATCAACAACGATGCAGTCCAGGGTGAGACTTTTCTCCCCGGACAGATCTTCGTCTTCGGCGGCTTCGCACTACGGGCCAATTCGCTTGGCCACCTTGAGCAGATCGAAAGCTACACCCCTGGCCATCAGGTCAGGTTTGGAAGCCTAAACTACACGGCTGACATCCACGGGGACTTGATCTTCGACGGATTCGAGCCACAGCCAAGCGCGCCACACTGTCTCGATGGGCATGATATAGCTCTGCCGCCGAACAGCGCCTTGGAGGCCGCACACGCATCGGTTCCGACCATTGATTCGGAGCCTACTGCGCCGATCGAGGATCAGCGGTTGGACGCTGCCTCAGGGGCTGCGATCTCAGAGGCGATCGAGCCGAACTCCAGCCCCGCACTCCGCATGGCCCGTGACTCCGAGGAGCCGGATTCCTCTCCGAACTCCGAGCCCCCCGTGCCCCTGCCGATCGAATCCGATTGGGCGCCGATAATGGAGTTCACCGCCGCGGACATCTTTCAGCACTCGCCCTTCGGCGACATCCTGAATTCTCTAAAGCCTCTCTCTTTATCACGAGAGCCCTGGCCGGACTACGGTCAGCAAGGTTGGGATACGGACGATGAAGAAATTCAAAACCCACCCACCACCCACTTCGTAGCCACTGTCGACGACTTAACCGACATGCTTGACTTCGACTCCGAAGACATCGACGGCATGGACACTCCAAAGGATGGAGATGGCGATGGAACAGTAGGGGACAATACCTCTAAGAAACAGCCCAAGCGCCGGCGTCAGCGGCGCCGCTCTAAATCCCGCCAAAGCAAAAACGGTGATTCCGGCACGGGAGATAATACTACTCCGGGTAGCACCGAAGAACACCCCCTCCAGCAAGATTCAGCACAGGAGGACAGAGAAGCCAGCCCTCACGAGAGGGCGGTGGACCAAGAGGTTGAGGACGATAATTATACGCCTCCCTCCGAAGACGAGGCAAGCCTTCACGACGACGAGTTCATCGTGCCAGAGGATCTCACCGAACAAGAGCGTTTTAAACGCAGGCTTATGGCCACGGCAAGCAGCCTCAAGAAAAAGCAGCAACAGCTTAGAGCTGATCAGGATTTGCTAGCTGACAGATGGACTGAAGTCCTTGCGGCCGAAGAGTATGAACTCGAACGCCCCTCCAAGAGTTACCCAAAGCGCAGGCTGCTACCCCGACTAGAGGAGGAAGCACCTACATCACCAGCGCATGACATGGCCGACCGGCCACCTCGTGGCCGCGACAGAGAGGCCTCTTGTCCCTCCACTCAAGCCATGCCCCGACGCCGCGTCAAGCATACTAAGGCACGGGAAAATGCGCCCGACCTGCGTGACATACTGGAGGACAAAGCAAGGCAAACAAGATCGATCTATGGATCGCGCAGGCGCCCCACGGCACGTGACGGTGATCGTCACTCCGGATGCAAAAAATCCGGCCGGGCCGAACTCAAAAGACAAAGCTCCTTCGAGCTGCGTCATGATATAGCCCAATACAGAGGCACCGCACACCCACTATGCTTCACAGATGAAGTAATGGATCATAAAATCCCTGAGGGCTTCAAACCTATAAACATCGAATCGTACGATGGCACAACAGATCCTGCGGTATGGATCGAGGATTATCTCCTTCATATCCACATGGCCCGCGGTGATGATCTACACGCCATCAAATACCTCCCACTCAAACTTAAGGGACGGGCCCGGCATTGGCTTAACAGCTTTCCAGCAGACTCAATCGATTCTTGGGAGGAACTGGAAGCCACATTCCTTGACAACTTCCAGGGCACTTATGTGCGACCACCGGACGCCGATGACCTAAGCCACATAATTCAGCAGCCAGAGGAATCGGCCAAGCAATTCTGGACACAGTTCCTAACAAAGAAAAACCAGATAGTCAACTGTCCGGACGCAGAGGCCTTAGCGACCCTCAAGCATAATATCCGTGACGAGTGGCTTGCCCGGCACCTGGGACAGGAAAAGCCGAAATCTATGGCAGCCCTCACGACACTCATGACCCGCTTTTGCGCGGGAGAAGACAGCTGGCTAGCTCGCAGCAACAATTTAACCAAGAACCCTGGTAATTCGAATACCAAGGACAAAAGCGACAGGTCGCGTCGGAACAAACAAAAGCGCCGCGTTAACAGCGACAGCAACGAGGATACGGCAGTTAATGCCGGATTCCGAGGCTACAAATACGGTCAAGGAAAAAGCCATTCAAAAGAAATACTCAGGGCCCGTCCAGTTTGGACCGAATACTAGACCGCTTGTGCCAGATACATGGCACCCCCGAAAAGCCAGCCAATCACACCAACAGGGATTGTTGGGTGTTCAAGCAGGCAGGGAAGTTAAGAGCCGAAAACAAAGACAAGGGATTGTATAGCGACAACGAGGAGGAGCCTAGGCCGCCGAACAACGGTGGACAGAAGGGATTTCCCCCGCAAGTGTGGACGGTGAACATGATATACGCAACCCACATCCCCAAGAGGGAGCGGAAGCGTGCGTTACGGGACGTATATGCGATGGAGCCAGTCGCCCTAAAGTTCAACCCATGGTCCTCCTGCCCGATCACCTTTGATCGAAGGGACCACCCCACTAGCATCCGTCACGGCGGCTGCGCCGCATTGGTTATAGACCCAATCATTGACGGATTTCATCTCACAAGAGTCCTCATGGACGGCGGCAGCAGTCTGAACCTACTTTACCAGGATACAGTGCGAAAAATGGGCATAGATCCCTCGAGGATCAAGCCCACCAAAACGACCTTTAAAGGCGTCATACCAGGTGTAGAAGCCAACTGTACAGGCTCAGTCACACTGGAAGTGGTCTTCGGATCTCCGGATAACTTCTGAAGCAAGGAGTTAATCTTCGACATAGTCCCATTCCGTAGTGGCTATCACGCACTGCTCGGGCGAACCGCATTCGCAAAATTCAACGCGGTACCGCACTATGCATACCTCAAGCTCAAGATGCTAGGCCCTAGAGGAGTAATCACGGTCAATGGGAACACTGAACGCTCCCTCCGAACGGAGGAGCACACGGCAGCGCTCGCAGTAGAAGTACAAAGCAGCCTCTCTAGGCAGTTCTCCAGTTCGGCCTTCAAAAAGCCGGACACTGTCAAGCGCGCCCGGAGTACCCTACAACAAGACCGCCTGGCACGTTCTGAGCTAGCGTAGCAATGCGGCCCCAACCCTAGCCCTCGTGATATAGCGAAACCAGTGCTTTGCGTACATAACTACGCTCTTGAAATACCATGGGCACAGGGGAAGGGGCACTATCACGGCACGCCCGAAATACGGCTTAAACCGCACCAGGGGCCGCCGGATTCCTTTTTTCTCTTACTCTCAGGACTCCATACTTCGGATGACCCGTTCGGCAATTCAACTGCCGCACAAACGATGCAAGATCCAGGAAAGCAGACAAGCCATGCCGCATTATGGAACTCCCAGGTGGTCTATATTGCGAGCAGTATACCTGTTTTTTAATACAATTCCGCGGCCTGCACTCCAGGTGGTCTCTATTGCGAGCAGTATAGCCGGACTATACCTTCAGCTGGACTCCAGGACTATGAAGATACAAGATTGAAGACTTCGTCCCGTGTCCGGATGGGACTTTCCTTGGCGTGGAAGGCAAGCTTGGCGATGCGGATATTCAAGATCTCCTACCATTGTAACCGACTTTGTGTAACCATAACCCTCTCCGGTGTCTATATAAACCGGAGGGTTTTAGTCCGTAGGACAACTTCATCATACAACAATCATACCATAGGCTAGCTTTTAGGGTTTAGCCTCCTTGATCTCGTGGTAGATCTACTCTTGTACTACCCATATCATCAATATTAATCAAGCAGGACGTAGGGTTTTACCTCCATCAAGAGGGCCCGAACCTGGGTAAAACATCGTGTTCCTTGCCTCCTGTTACCATCCGTCCTAGACGCACAGTTCGGGACCCCCTACCCAAGATCCGCCGGTTTTGACACCGACAGGTATGTTGATCAGATTCGGCAGGTATTGCAGAATGGAAGAGGCTCCAAAAAAGCTAAACTTCATATTGGAAGAGCATATAACAGAGTAATTGGAAGTCATTCTGTCAAACCCATACATGACTTGTCAGCGGCTGATCCCTTTGCAGAAATGACGAAGTATGCAATGTGTGAATTTGGGCATTGTAATCTTTGAATTTGAACCTTGCAATATTTATGGTATTTGTTATATTGAACCGTTTCTGTTCTCTTGTCTCAACGCAAACAGTCCATCCGAGTGAACTGCATGTTGTATATCGCACACACCTTGATCTGGCTAGCCGTTCCTTTTGTGTTGCCTAATCACAAACAGTTCATCCAAGTGAACCGTATGTTGTACATCGCACACACCTTGATCTGGCTGACCGTTTCTTTTGTGTTGCCTAATCACAAACAGTTCATCCGACTGAATTGTATGTTGTACATCGCACACACCTTCATCTGGCTGCCTGTTTCTTTTGTTCCTCCTCATCGCAAACAGTTAATTGAACTGAACCGTATGCCCTGCATCGCACATGCAACTAAAATATGAACCATGTTTGATGCATCCTCCATCGCAAACGTTTTGCGCCTTTTTACGGGTTTTTTACACCACCGTTTGCGATTATTGCATCGCACACAGTTTCGTCGAAGGGTCTCTAACCGTAGTGTCGCGTTAGCAGCATCCTGCAGTAGTTTTAGTATGGCGGTAGCATTATAAGATGATCCCTTAACTAAAATTTCTAGGCATAAGTGTTCTCCCTGAGTATGCACCATTGTGATAGTTCGTCGTGCTGAGACACCACGTGATGATCGGGTGTGATAGGCTCTACGTTCACATACAACGAGTGCAAGACAGTTTTGCACATGCGGAATACTTGGGTTAAGCATGACGAGCCTGGCATGTACATACATGGCCTCGGAATAGTGGAGACCAAAAGGTCGAACGTGAATCATATAGTAGATATGATCAACATAGAGATGTTCACCATTGATGACTACTCCATCTCACATGATGATCACACATGGTTTAGTTGAGTTGGATCACGTATCATTTAGATGACTTGAGGGATGTCTATCTAAGCGGGAGTTCTTAATTAATTTGATTAATTGAACTTAATTTATCATGAACTTAGTCCTGATAGTATTTGCATATCTATGTTGTAGATCAATAGCTCGCGTATGGCTCCCTGTTTTATTTTTGATATGTTCCTAGAGGAAACTAAGTTGAAAGATGATAGTAGTAATGATGCAGACTAACTCCGTGATCTGAGGATTATCCTCATGCTGCACAGAAGAATTATGTTCTTGATGCACCGCTAGGTGACATACCTATTCCAGGAGTAGATACAGACGTTATGAACGTTTGGCAAGCTCGATATGATGACTACTTGATAGTTTTGTGCCCCATGCTTTACGGCTTAGAACCGGGACTTCAAAAATGTTTTGAACGCCACGGAGCATATGAGATGTTACAAGAGCTAAAATTGGTATTTTAGACTCATGCCCGTGTCGAGAGGTGTGAGACCTCTGACAAGTACTTTGCCTACAAGATGGAGTAGAATAGCTCAGCTAGTGAGCATGTGCTCAAAATGTCTGGGTACTACAATCACTTGAATCAAGTGGGAGTTAATCTTCCAGATAAGATAGTGATTGACAGAGTTCTCTAGTCACTATCACCAAGTTACTAGAACTTCGTCAAGAACTATAATATGCAAGGGATGACGAAAACGAATGCCAAGCTCTTCGCGATGCTAAAATTGGCGAAGGTAGAAATCAAGAAATAGCATCAAGTGTTGATGGTTAACAAGACCACTAGTTTCAAGAAAAAGGACAAGAGAAAGAAAGGGAACTTCAAGAAGAATGGCAAGCAAGTTGCCACTCCCGTGAAGAAGCCCAAAGCTAGACCCAAACCTGAAACTGAGTGCTTCTACTACAAAGGAAATGGTCACTGGAAGTGGAACTTCCCCAAAAAAACTTGACGGATAAGAAGGATGGCAAAGTGAACAAAGGTATATTTGATATACATGTTATCGATGTGTACTTTACTAGTGTTCATAATAGCCCCTTGGTATTTGATACCGGTTTAGTTGCTAAGATTTGTAACTCGAAACAGGAGTTGCAAAATGGACAGATACTAGTTAAGGGCGAGGTGACGATGTGTGTTGGTAGTGATTCCAAGGTTGATAAGATCACCATCACACACTCCCTTTACCTTCGGGATTAGTGTTGAACCTAAAATAAATGTTATTTGGTGTTTGTGTTGAGCATGAATATCATTGGATCATGTTTATTGCGATATAGTTATTCATTTAAGTCAGAGAATAATTGTTGTTCTTTTTACATGAATAAAACCTTCTATGGTCATACACCCAATGTAAATGGTTTATTGAATCTCGATCGTAGTGATAAACATATGAATAATATTGATGCCAAAAGACGCAAAGTTGATAATGATAGTGCAGCATATTTGTGGCACTGTCGTTTAGGTCATATTGGTGTAAAGCGCATGAAGAAACTCCATGCATATGGGCTTTTGGAATCACTTGATTGTGAATCATTTGATACTTGCGAACCATGCCTCATGGGCAAGATGACTAAAAATCCGTTCTCCGGAACAATGGAACGAGCTAATGACTTATTGGAAATAATACATACCGATGTATGTGGTCCGATGAGTGTTGAAGCTTGCGATGGGTATCGTTATTTTCTGACCTTCACAGATGATTTAAGCAGATATGGGTATATCTACTTGATGAAACATAAGTCTGAAACATTTGAAAAGTTCAAAGAATTTCAGAGTGAAGTGGAAAATCATCGTAACAATAAAATTAAGTTTCTATGATCAGTCAAAGAAGGAGTTCTTGCCTGTATTGTAAGGTGTGAAGTTGAGTAAGACTCAAAGCCCGACCACGGCATAAGATAGAGAGAGAATGAAAGTCATTCCCTATGCCTCAGCCATAGGTTCTATAAAGTATGCCATGCTGTGTACCAGACCTATTGTGTACCTTACCATGAGTTTGGCAAGGGGGTACAATAGTGATCCAGGAGTAGATCACTGACAGCGGTCAAAATTGTCCTTAGAGGACTAATGAAATATTTCTCGGTTATGGAGGTGATAAAGTTCGTCGTAAAGGGTTACGTCGTTGCAAGCTTGGACACTAATCCAGATGACTCTAAGTCTCAATCTGGATACGTATTGAATGTGGGAGCAATTAGCTAGAGTAGCTCCATGCAGAGCATTGTAGACATAGAAATTTGCGAAATACATACGGATCTGAATGTGGCAGTCACGTTGACTAAACTTCTCTCACAAGCAAAACATGATCACACCTTAATACTCTTTGGGTGTTAATCACATGGCGATGTGAACTAGATTATTGGCTCTAGTAAACCCTTTGGGTGTTGGTCACATGGCGATGTGAACTATGGGTGTTAATCACATGACGATGTAAACTATTGGTGTTAAATCACATGGCGATGTGAACTATATTATTGACTCTAGTGCAAGTGGGAGACTGAAGAAAATATGCCCTAGAGGAAATAATAAATTTGTTATTTTATATTTCCTTATTCATGCTAAAGGTTTATTATTCATGCTAGAATTGTATTTATCAGAAACTTAAATACATGTGTGAATACATAAACAAATACCATGTCCCTAGTATGACTCTACTAGACTAGCTCGTTGATCAAAGATGGTTAAGGTTTCCTAACCATGGACATGTGTTGTCATTTGATAACGGGATCACATCACTAGGAGAATGATGTGATGTACAAGACCCACCCGTTAGCTTGGCATTTGACCGTACAATTTATTGCTACTGCTTTCATGTATGTCAAATACATATTCCTTTGACTACGCGATCACACAACTCTCGGATACCGGAGGAATCCCTTGTGTTCTATCAAACGTCACAACGTAACTGGGTGATTATAAAGATGCTCTACAGGTAACTCCGAAGGTGTTTTGTTGGGTTGGCATGAATTGAGATTAGGATTTGTCACTCTGAGTATCGAAGAGGTATCTCTGGGCCCTCTCGGTAATACACATCATAAGCTTGCAAGCAAACGACTAAGGATTTAGTAACAAGGTGATGTATTATGGAATGAGTAAAGAGACTTGCCGGTAACGAGATTGAACTAGGTATGAAGACACCGACGATCGAATCTCGGGCAAGTAACATACCGATTGACAAAGGGAATTACGTATGTTGTCATAATGGTTCAACCAATAAAGATCTTCGTAGAATATGTAGGAGCCAATATGAGCATCTAGGTTCCGCTATTGGTTATTGATCGGAGAGGTTTCTCGGTCATGTCTACATAGTTCTTGAACCCGTAGGGTCCGCACGCTTAACATTCGATGACGATTTAGTATTATATGAGTTATGTGATTTGGTGACCGAATGTTGTTCAAAGTCCCGGATGAGATCACGGACATGGTGAGGAGTCTCAAAATGGTCGAGAGGTAAAGATTGATATATAGGACGATGGTATTCGGGCACCGGAAGTGTTCTGGAGGGTATCGGGTACTTATCGGGTCACCGGAAAGGAGTTTTGGGCACCCCCGACAAAGATATGAGCCTTATGGGCCAAGTGGGGGAACACACCAGCCCTGGTGCGCCCTATAGAGGCCAGCCCTATGAGGAGGAGAAGGAAAGAGGGGAGGGCAATGAAAGTGTGGATTAGGATTCCTACTTCCTTCCCTCTCCCCCCTCTTTCCTTCCACCTCGGTTATATATGGCAGGGGGGTGCCTAGCACACAACAGACAATTGCCTAGCCGTGTGCGGCGCCCCCCCTCCACAAATTACACCCTTGGTCATATTCTCGCGGTGCTTAGGCGAAGCCCTACGCGGATCACTTCACCATCAGCGTCACCATGCCGTCGTGCTGACGGAACTCATCTACTTCCTCAGCACTTTGCTGGATCAAGATTTTGAGGGACGTCATCAAGCTGAACATGTGCAAAACTCGGAGGTGCCATACGTTCGGTGCTTGATCGGTTAGAACAAGAATAAGTTCGACTACATCAACTGTGTTGTCAAATGCTTCCGCTTTCGGCCTACAAGGGTACGTAGACATACTCTCCCCCTCTCGTAGCTATGCATATCCTAGATAGATCTTGCGTGAGCATAGGAAAATTTGTGAAATTGCATGCTATGTTTCCCAATAGAAAACATGGTAAAGAAAGAGAACCGTGGGTTCAAAAACCTATGACTTTTCCACCTAAGTCAACTAAAAAGAAAGATGATGAAGAATTTGAACGCTTTGTTGAAATGCTGAGGCCAGTCTTTTAGCGTACTCGCTTGACTGATATCTTAAAAATGCCTCCTTATGCAAAATACATGAAAGACATCATCACCAATAAGAGTAAAATACCAGAAGCTGGAATCACCACCATGCTTGCTAATTATACTTTTAAAAATGGAGTACCTAAAAAACTTGGAGATCCGGGAATACCAACTATACCTTGCTCCATCAAAAGAAATTATGTGAAAACTGCTTTATGTGATTTGGGAGCTAGTGTTAGTGTTATGCCTTTCTCTTTATATAAAAGACTTGATTTGAATAAACTCACACCTATTGAAATATCTTTGCAAATGACTGAGAAATCAACTACCATACCTATCGGTATTTGTGAGGATGTGCCCGTTGTTGTTGCTAATGTTACTATTTTGACTAACTTTGTTATACTTGAGATGCCCGAGGACGACAACATGTCGATTATCCTTGGTAGAACCTTCTTGAATACTGTAGGGGCTATTATTGATTGCAATAAAAGCAAGGTCACTTTTCATATCAATGGTAAGAGCATACGGTGCACTTTCCGAAGAAACAATTCCAAGTGGATGGTATTAATGTTATTGAAAAATCTCCGACAATCACTATTGGAAGTTTTCAACTACCTCTACCTACTGTTAAAAAGAAATATGAAATGCTTATTGTTGGGGACATTCATATCCCCGTTGAGGTAACTTAGTGATTCACGAAAGTTCTTCGGTTTCATGCTAATCGAAAGTGGTTGTTAATAAGACTTGGTCAACCTTATTAATGGATCATTTTTGACAGGTATGAAGTTGATGAATTTAGTAAGTACTACCTTCTATCCCTACTTTTTGTTTTCTGTTTTTTATTAGTTAAATAAAATAAAATGCCATGTTTTGTCTATTTTCTGAATTTCCTGTGCAATAAAAAATGACCAAAAATAAAAGTTCTCAGAATGCTCTGAAAATTCAATATGATTTTTTCTGAATATTTAAGAATTTTTGGTGCAAATAATATCAGAGGGAGGTGCACCAGGTGGGCACAACCCACCTGGGCGCGGCAGGACCCCCAGGCGCGCCCTGGTGGGTTGTGGTCCCCATGTGGGCCCCCTCACTTATCCCTTCATACCACTTCATCACTTACCTCCAGAAAAAATCACCATTGCTCTCTCTCTCTCGTGTTCTTGCTCTCAAACCCGCGGATTTCGATCTCTTTGCTCGAAGCTCCGTTTCCGAAACTGTTTCGGGGGATTGTTGCTTGGTATGTGACTCCTCCATTTCTCCAATTAGTTTTTGCTTTAGTGGTTTATATTTTGAATAATTAGCTGCTCTTGGTGCTGCCGTAGACGAGCTTGCATGTTGAATTCTTAGAGTTCTAAGTAGTTTGAATGCTTGCTATGGCCTCTATGTATCCCTATGAGTAGTTGCTATCAACCTTGTAAAGTTTTGTTGAGAAAATTTTGTGGACTAAAACTTTCAGAATTTTGTTCATAGGAAAAAGATGAATATCTTTAGGAAGTTTACTTCCAAGAAGAACTCCAAGGGAGTGATTGGGGAGTCATCTCACAGTGATCTCCATACCCAGAAGTTGGCGGAAGTACGTCTGTGCGAATGGCCGCATACCCCGTTCATGGAAGGGGCTGGAATCCTTCAAGAGTTTGCACAATATGTTGCTAATGCCAGCCTCACCAACTTCATCGCAGCTGAATGTGAATAGTATCATCTCCTCACAAACTCCTTTGTGCAAAGTTTTACTTTCCTTCCTAGGAATAATCCTCCTGAGGTGCAGTTTAATTTATACGCTGAGCCCCATCAGATACCGCTTACTGAGTTCTGTGAAATATGCTTGCTTCCTTCTGATGGTGGTTTGGTAGAGCCTAGGCCTACGGAGTTTGAAGGTTTTTATCGCACTATGACGAGTATCACTGTCGCTGGCTTGCATTTTCCTGTTGTTCATTATTTCACTCTTTTCATTGCAAAATGCTTGCTTGCTAGAGAGAAGGTGGGTGCACTCAGTGCCCCAGACCTTGTTGTTTTACATCGTGCACTTGAGGGCGACAACACTTATAGCTTGGGAGCTATTGTGGCACGTCGCCTTCACATTAATAAATCCAAGGGTAAAGTACATGGTGGTATTTACGCTACTCATTTGGCGACTCGCTTTAATGTAGAGATATGCCTGCATGATTATCATTTGCCCAAGGTTTACCTAGATCGCGCGGCTATCGAACATCGCCAGTTTATTGCTGCTGATTACCCTCACATCTCTATTCCGTATAACCTAGTTTTTAGTGTGAGAACTCGTGATATTATTCCATTGCTTGCACCTACTTTGTTTGATCCTATTGCCAGGGGTGGATACAGGATTATGCCTGCGGATATCATCGCCTACTGGAACAACCAGGCCGTAGCAGAGGAGGAGCCTCGGCAGTGGGATCCATGGGTGCCCGCTCCTTGGTAGTTCGACAATGGACCCCATGGTTTCTTTGACTAATGACTGATTGCCAAGTTAGGCCAAAAGCCTAAGCTTGGGGGAGTACGTATTCCCACCGACATTACATTCATGTTCACATATTTCATTCCAGTTGTCGGTGTCCACACTTTTTCACTGTACTATCCATGTTAAATTTATTTTCTCGCTTTCTTCTTGTGTGTTTGAAAAACTTTGAGAAAATACAAAAATATTTCCTGCTTCTTTTTTATTTTTCTTTCTAGAGTAGTCAGCTGTACCACTAAAAAGAAAACCCAAAAAGATTTCCTTGTTCTTCTTTTGCTTGTTGGGAGCTTTCCCGTGTTAATAGTTTTTCTCGTTTTTGCTTTTCCCTTTTATTTGCTTGTTCAAGAAAACCAAAAACTCCAAAAATATTTTAGTGTGTTTCTCTGAATTTCTTTTATTTCTATTGAGTCATACCGAGGAGAAGACCATGATGAAAATGTTGAGTGGCTCTCATATGCATAATTGTTGATCTAACAAAGAGTCCATATTACCTTGTCTTCTCCTATTGAATAAAATGTTTGCAGGTTCCAGCTTAGTCCATGACACTCTTGCAATATTAGTATTACTTTCACACCGCTCGGTCGTGCAAGTGAAAGCCAATAATGACGATATTTGATGAACTGGCCGTGGTAGAGAGAAACGGGTATGGACTCGACTTGTTTTGTTTTTGTAAATATGTTTAACCTAGTATCCATGATTCAGCCCATTATGATTAAACATGTTTGCAATGACAATTAGAGATTATAGTTTCTCATGCCATGCATAAGTAGCTAGGGGTGGATAGTGATTTATCTTGGATATCAACATTGCGTTAAAATGACTGTGATGTAGTATGATGATATGGTATCCTCCTCTGAATGTTCGAGTGGCTTGACTTGGCACATGTTCATGCATGTAGTTGAATCAAAACCAACATAGCCTCTATGATATTTATGTTCATGGTGTTCATATCCTACTCATGTTAGTGTCCAATGTTACTTATGCATAATGCATGTTCATGACCATTGTTGCTCTCTAGCTGGCCGCTGCTCAACCTATTTGCTAGCCTTCACCTATACTAAGTGGGAATTCTTCTTGTACATCAAAACCTTGAACCCAAGTTATTCCAGATGAGTCCATCATACCTACCTATATGCGGTATTACCCTGCCGTCCTAAGTAAATTTGCATGTGCCATCTCTAAAAACCTCAAATAAATATCCTTTTGTGTGCCTGGATCGTTCATGGAACGACAGGAGGTAGTCGGTATCTTCCATGCTAAGCGGGTTATTCTCAGGATGAGTGTTTATTCACTCACCATCGCATGAGAAAAGGGCGGTAATAGGGATTCCCAGTCCCGAACTCAAATTGCAAATAATTAAACAAAACTCCCCTGGGACTATTGTTGGTATGGACGGCACCCGTTGTTTCGGACAAGCCATGGAGTGTGATTGTTGGTGGAGGGGGAGTAAACCTTTACTTTTATCGCTTGGGAACCGCCACTAGCATGCTTAGCATGGAAGATATTGATAACTGATGGTCGTGAAGTAAACAAGAAGGGTGCATTTCCCAAAATATCATTTACCTCTGTTTTAAAAACTTGAGCTCTGGCACCGCTGCAAATCACTGCTTCCCTCTGCGAAGGGACTTTCTATTTACTTTTATGTTGTGTCATCACCTTCTAAAATAAGCGCCAGAACCTGAGAGCATTGCTGTCATGCTGATGCATTGTGTGTAGCTAATGTTGGGTGCATCATGACTGGATCTTTTCTACCATGAATTACAATGTTTAGTCGTTGCTTGAACTCTGGAGGTGCTCTGCATTTATGTTTTGCCGTCTCAGAAAGGGATAGCGAGATACCACTATTGTCATATTATATCATGGTTGTTTTGATAACGTGTTGTTGTTTGAGATATCTTAATATTGCTCGCTAGCTGATTATGTCATTGATATGAATTAATATAATCTTTAAGAGTTCTTGTCGGCATGGTTAGTTATAATATTGGCTGAAAACCTAGGTGTTGTTTAAGCTTATTTATGCAAACAAGAGCAAAAGAGTTCGTAAAAGTTTTTCTTTTTCACTTTCAGTTTATCAACTGAATTGCTTGAGGACAAGCAAAGGTTTAAGCTTGGGGGAGTTGATACGTCTCCAACGTATCTACTTTTCCTAACGCTTTTCCTCTTGTTTTAGACTCTAATTTGCATGATTTGAATGAAACTAACCCCGGACTGACGCTGTTTTCACCAGAACTACCATGGTGTTGTTTTTGTGCAGAAATAAAAGTTCTCTGAATGGAACGAAACTTTGCAAGGATTTTTTATGCAATATATGAGAATTTCTGGAGCCAAGAACCACCGAAGGGGGGCACCTGGGTGGGCACAACCCACCAGGGCGCACCCCCCTCCAGGTGCGCCCAGGTGGGTTGTCCCCACTTGGTGGCCCCGCAGACCCTGAAACCCACGCTATAAAATCACATTTTTTCAGAAAAAATTAGGGAGAAAGAATTATCACGTTTCACGAGACGAAGCCACCGTCACCTCCTGTTCTTCATCGGGAGGCCAGATCTGGAGTCCGTTTGGGGCTCTAGAGAGGGGGGTATTCGATCTTCGTCATCACCAACCCTTCTCCATCGCCAATTCCATGATGCTCCCCACCGGGAGTGAGTAATTCCTTCGTAGGCTCGCTAGTCGGTGAGGATTTGGATGAGATTCATCATGTAATCTAGTTAGTTCTGTTAGGGCTTGATCCCTAGTATCCACGGAAGGGTAGGACAAAAGATGTCATGCAAGTTCTTTCCATAAGCACGTATGACTATTTACGGAATACATGCCTACATTATATTTATGAACTAGAGCTAGTGTCGTATCGCCCTAGGTTATGACTGTCACATGATGAATATCATCCAAAAAATTACCGACCCAATGCCTACGAATTTATCTTATATTGTTCTTGCTAAGTCACTACTGCTATCGTTACTGTTGCACTTGTTACAAAACTACTGCTATCACCGTTATCGTTACCATTGGTGGTGCTACTATTATCAAAACTATCATATTACTTTGCTACTGATCACGATGTTGTAGATAATTAATCTTCAGGTGCGGTTGAATCGACAACTCAGCTGCTAATACTTGCAAGTATTCTTTGGCTCCCCTTGTGTCGAATCTATAAATTTGGGTTGAATACTCTACCCTCGAAAACTGTTGCGAACCCATATACTTGTGGGTTATCATCGACCAAGCTAGAGAAAGAGGGAGCTCGCCAGTGCATGGCGATGGTGGCTAGCATCAGCGACCCCAAATATGGTCGTGGCTAGAGAAGGTGTATCCAACCTGCCAAGGAAAATGGGTATTTCATGTCGACCAAGTCATGGTCGGGGAAAGCAAATCCACCCATGGTCGGCGTAGGTGCACCACGTTGGCTCATGCTTCGCCCACTCGCACTTTGTTGCCGCCTTCGGAGAGAGTGAGAGAGATGGAACAAGAGCACATGCGGGTCCTAGGCATAAATACCTTGGTGATGGTGGGGTCCACCTCCATATTTCTCCATTTATCTCGTTCGTATTGCAAAAATAAAGGAATCCTGGGCACCAATCTTGAAACACCAATGGACAGTGGATCCCTCATCGCTAGCTACCAGCACCATTAGAATTTCAAAATTCATGCATGTTGTCATTGTTCATCTTTCCCATAATCAACTCTTTTGTATTCTCCATTAATTATTAGGTACAAATACACTTTTGCCCCTAGTTGTATGATATGTCTCCAATGCATCTATATATTTTTTTATTGTTTCATGTTATTTTATTATAAATCTTGTATGCTTTATATACAATTTTATATCATTTTTTGGAACAAACCAATTAACTCAGTGCCCAGTGCCAGTTCTTGTTTTGCCTATTTTATTGTTTCATAGAAAAATAGTACCGAACGAAGTCCAAACACGATGAAACTTTACGGTGATTTTTTCTGGACCAGAAAGGATCGTAGAAGCTTCGAGAGGAGTCCAGAGGACTTACGAGAGGGCCACAAGCTCAAACGGTGCGCCCCTAGGGGGCGCGCCACCTGAGCTTGTGGGCCTCTAGCAACTCCATTTGACCTAGTTTCACTTCTATAAATTCCCATAAATCCCAAAACAATTATTCCGCCATCGCAAGCCTATGTTCTTCCGCGGTTCCATCTGGAGGCCTCTACCGGTACTCTATCGGAGGGGGAATCAAACACAGTGGGCTTCTACATCAACCTTGCTGCACCTTCGATGATTTGTGAGTACTTTAGCACAGACCTACAGGTCTGTAGTGATTAGCTAGATGGCTTCTTCTCTCTCTTCGATCTTCAATACAATGTTCTCCTCGAAGTTCTATTCGATGTAATCTTCTTTTGCGGTGTGTTTGTTGGGATCCGATTAATTGTGGGTTGATGACCAGATTATTCACTGAAAGTGATTGAGTTTTTTTTTGAACTTTATTGTGTGTGATTGTTATAGCTATGTAATTCTCTCGGATCTATCCGTTTGGTTTGGCCAACTAGACTGATTTATCTTCAGCTGGAGTGGTGCATAGTAGTAAGTTCAATCTTGCGGTGTCCTCACCTCGTAACAGAAGGGGTAGCGAGACACGTATTTGTATTGTTGCTACTAAGGAGAAAATGATAGGGTTCAATCATATTGCTCGGTTTTATTATGTCCACATTATGTCATCTTTCTTAAAGCGTTACTCTGTTTGTCATGAACTTAATACCATAGATGCATGCTAGATAGTGATCGATTGGTGGAGTAATAGTAGTAGATGCAGGCAGGAGTCAACCAACTTGTCATGGACGTAATGACAATGTACATGATCATGCCATGAATAACGTCATAACTATGCGCGTTTCTATCAATTGCCCAACAGTAATTTGTCTACCCAATGTATGTCATTTTTATGAGAGAGAAGCCTCTAGTGAAAACTATGGCTCCGAGTCTATTTTAATCATATTACAAAAACCAAAAATACCTTGATGCAATTTATTTACTTTTATTTTACTTTACAACTTATCTATCACCTACTATCAGATTTGATCCTTGCAACTAACGAGTACAAGGGGATTGACAACCCTCTTGCTCGCGTTAGGTGCAAGTATTTGCTCTTGTGTGTAGGTAATGTCGCCAGTTGTTTTCGTGAATCTCCTATTGGTTCTATAACCTTGGTTCTTTACTAAGGGAAATACTATCTGCTACTATATTTCTTTATCCTTCCTCTTCGAGGAAAATCCCAACATAGCTCACAAGTAGCATTGTGCCAGCCTGTGGGTTTTTCCCTTACTTTTCGGCTCTGCTCGATTTTGCCCTTAGATTTTTTTCTCAAGTCATTTGTGTGCCCTTTAACCGTTTGGCCAATACTTTGCAAATTCATGACAAACTCATGAGAACTCATAAATATACAAATAAGATATCAAAATGTTAAGAAAGACATTACCTTTATGTGCATGTCAATTGCATTCAGGAAAGAAGTATTGTTTAAACTACTTCAGGTTATTAATGTTATTAACATTCTTAAACATAAAAAGGTATAAAAATACTTATTCATTAATAAAAATGGAATGCAAATATAGGCATGTTTTCTGAACATTCTAATATCTTATTTGCATTTTTCAAGTTCATATGAATTTTGTTATGGATTTTCAAACGACTTTGACCATTACATTGAAAATTCATAACAAGTATATGAACTCGGAAAAATGCAAATAAGATATCAAAATGTTCAAAAAAACATCACCTATATTTTCATGTCATTTTTATTCATGAAAAAGCATATACCTTTTTATGTTTTGCAATGTTGATGACATTAACAACCTCATGTAGTTTAAACAGTACTTTTTTCCTGAATGCAAATGACATGCACATAAAGGTAATGCTTTTCTGAACATTTTCATATCTTATTTGCATTTCTATGAGTTCATATGATTTTTTATGAATTTTCAAAGTATTGGTCAAATGGTCAAAGGGCACTTGAACGGCCTTAGAGACAAATCTAAGGGCAAAACTGAGCAAAGCTGAAAAGTAGGGGCAAAACCCATGGGGTGGTTTCGACTAAGAGCAAAAATGCATTTGGCCTATTATACTCACTCTTCATCTCCTCGGCACAAAATGTCCATAAGAAACTAATATGGACCTTCATCTTATTCACAATATCCTCAATCTTCATCTTCCGCGCTAAGGACAAGCTGCTAAACAGGGACAACTTTGAAGCTCGGGTCATCAACGTTGGTTGTTACTACATCTTTCCAACGGCACGACCTCTAGGTGTTCTATCTCAACCCTGGTCTCAATCACATGACCGTAACAAGTTGTTCATGATTCACAATTCTCAATCCTTCACATTAATGTGTTGCTACTTTGCCATGAAATAATGTTCCATTTATTTAAATCAATGAACATATGGAAGAATGTGTTGAATTATAGATGGGCTCTAGGGCCATATAAGAAATAATTTCTGGAAAATCTCAATCCCATGTGGGATTTCAAGACATGGTGGGAAGTTCATTACCACACCGGTTTTGGAGGAGAGTTGATAACAACATATAATGGATTCTCTTCCACATGCTATTCGAGCTTGTTCAAAATGGAAAAATAATTTTTAATCAATTACGAGTCATTAATGGACATGTTTCGCAACAACCATATCTGAACAGTAGGATCGTGTGTTGTTATCATAGATGTTCTTATTCTATGTTTCGTACATGCTCATATGTTTAACTATGGATTAAATCAATATAGGAAAATTGCTAATATGTCCAACAAAATGTTTGTTTGGATTGCCACACAAGCGTGGCGTGTCGCGAAAGTATCCGATTGTTGTTTTGTTATGTCCAGTAATCCAGACAACAAAGGTTAATTATTTATGGTACATTGACGAAATGATATAATTTTTATGTGGGGGAGCACACTTAGTAGGCAAAAGTAGTGATATAAACTAAATTCCACACATTTGATAAAAGCATTAGGTTGAACACTAAGTTGTGAGGTGCAATTGAGTGCTTAACAAACAAAATATGTTTGTCCTTCTCCTTTGTACTATATATTACTAAGACTACTATACCTGGTCATGGGATATCCAGCCCGAAAAAGCCCGATCTGACCCGGCCGAGTCTTGCCCATGGTGGGCTTGGGCCTGATTTTTTAGTCTGAAGAACACATTGGCCGGGCCTGGGCTTGGCTTTTTTACATTTTAGGGAAGGGGCCCGGGCCAGGCTTGGGCCTAGGTTTTTTGCCTCGGGCCGAAGCCCGGCCCGGCCCGACAGATGGCCAGATATAACTAAGACTAATCCAGAAAAAAAAAATGTGCTATGTTCGTCATGAAAATACAACAACGGTTTGCTCCGGCAGAAATGGAAGATACACGCGCCGGCAGAAATTTGCAGAATATAATGACGTCTCTTGTCCGTATATATAGATCTACCACGCGCGCCTAAGCGCCCGCCACGTACGCTCGTGTTGCCGGCCAAAAGAGCGCGTGGTTCCTCAGCATCACCGCCACCTTCCGTCCGTATTGCTCGCTCACCCTCCATTAGCTGCCCGAGATGTCCAGATCAGATGCAAAGCGAAAGCCACTAGGTCCAAGCTGAGCTAACTAACGGTTTTGCTCCGACCGATCGATAGTGCCCGGAGCGGTCACGCCGGCCGACCTCGAATTAATTCGCGACCACGCAACGAACACGCGCGCAGCAGGCCGAATAAAAACTTGCTTAGCGCCCAGTGCAGCGCGCCGGTGCGTCGATCGGTCCTTTGCCGCCCTGTTCCCGATAGCCCGGTCGATCACGACATGCTAAAGACGTAGCGGCAGCTAGCCTTCGCCCTCACATCACGCCGTCGCCGTCGTCGTCACCTTCATCTTCTTCTTTGTGCTGCTTCCACTACTCGAGCTAGCCAGCTTGATCGCTTTTGCTCGCGGCGGCCAGGCGTGCGTCACGAGGGGCGGCCGGAGGAGGGACGGAGGGAGGGGTCGAGATGCATCAGATAGGGAGCGGCATGTACGTGTCCGGCCGGGCGCCGGACAGGAAGCGGGAGCGGCAGCTGTCGTCGGGGTCGGTGGCCACGCCGCCGTACACCGGCGGGGACCTGTCGCGGTCCGGCGAGCTGGGCCGGATGTTCGACGTCGCCTCCTCGTCGTGGCAGTCGCAGGCGCCGTCCCCGGCCTCCTCCTCGCGCCGCAGCTCCGGGCACCTGCCGCTGCCGCCCCGGCCTGCCCCGTCGCCGTCGGCGTCCGGGCCGCTGTCGCAGCTCTCGCACTCTGGCCTCCTCGTGGGCCCGTCGCCTCCCGCCGCGCCTTCGCCGTCGCCGGCTCGCGGAGGGTCGTGGAGGAAGGCGAGCCGGAGGCGCGCGGCCGCCATGGAGGAGGCGGCGCCCGTCGTGGCGCGCGGGAGCACGAAGCTCGCGGTCCCGTTCGCGTGCTACGTGCTGGTGCTCGTGGCCGCCGCGGCCGGGGTCGGCGCCGGGCTGTTCTTCCTCGTGGCGTGGCGCCGGTGGGAGGCGCTCGCGGCTGCGGGCGGCGCGGTGGCGGCAGCCGCGGCCGTGCTCTCCTGGAACTTTCTGCGGTGCGCGGCGGAGGCGGAGCGGTTCTTCCGGCTGTCCCCCGACACGGTGTTCGAGCAGGGGGACATGCCCATCGGCGAGCTCGTCAAGATCACCGGGGTGAGCCGCCGCGCCTCATACCTCTCTGTTTTGCTCACGTGCAATACTCATTATCGCTACGTTGATCAATGATCAGACACCGTTTCTTCACTTGTTTAGCAAGAATTTGCATGCCGATTTAATTGCTTATGCCAATCGTAATCGAATATAGCTCGAGCGTGCCAGAATTCAGCTTTCAGAGGCGTCTGCTGAAGCTTAGCTCGGCAGCAAGCGACGCATATGCCAATCTAACCCGGCAGTCCAAACTGCTGGAGCTGCTTTGCTTGCATATGGTAAGCGTCAGAGGCTGTCAAAAACGGGTTCAAGCAACATGTGGTGGTCAATGGCTTCCCTGCCATGCATTACCTCTGGTGGAGCACAAGCTACCAGACCACTTTTGCTTCACCAAGGCACTGCATGCGTCGCTAATTATCTCTGCAAGCAACAATGATCTGCGAAAGATTACACCGTGTCAGTGTGCGTGTGGTTACTGAAAGCTTATTCTCTGACATGGCCTGACGCCGTGTGGTGCTTTGCATTGCAGCAAGTGACCTGCGGCCGGGTGCCCGTGGGGGCCTGCTTCCACGACGCCGCCCGGTGCGTCTTCACGTCGGTCCGGATGTACGGCCGCCGTGGGTGGGCGTGGGCCTGCTGCTGCTCCCGGTGGCAGCTCCGGCACTCCGAGGTCAGTCAGTCAGGCTCTACCACCCTCATAAACCCACTGCCTGAACAAGTGCACTCAGGTGTTGACGGTATGTCTTTTGACCCTGGCAGGCGCGGTCGACGAACTTCTACATCTCCGACAGGAACACCGGGAGGAGGTTCTACGTGCGCGCCGGAGAAGGCGCCAAGATCACCTGGATGATCAACCGGAAAACCATCAGCTTCGACGGCGGCGACGGCAAGGGCAAGGGCGCGTCACGGAGCCTCAAGAGCTGGGCGGCGAGCACCGGCGTGTCCTGCGACGGCGCCGTGCGCGTCGAAGAAGGGTAAGGGTCTTGGTGGCTCAGTTTCAGAGCACAACAATGTAAGTCACATGTTCAGCAAAACTGCAACCAGCTTTTTGCTTTTTTCTTGACAGGTTCATCAGGGAGGGAGACACGGCGAGCGTGATCGGCGTGCTGAAGAGGCACCACGCCTTCGACGTCGTCGACGCGCCGGACGGCGTGGTGGCCACCGGCTGCCAGCCGGCGAGGTGCATGTTCCCCGTGCTCGTCGAGGGGCTGGTGCTCATCGGCAGCGACGACCCCGACGAGGGCGTCTACATGGTCTAAGCTTAAGCTTGCGACGACTGACCGGCCGGCCTCGAGCTGCTTTGACAGTTTCAGTGCTGACTATATTAACAGTTTCAGCGCCTACCATATTAGGTTTTCGCAGCAGAAGGATCTGATGCATACTGAATGCTGTAAATTGGAGTGGTGTTTATAGGCTTGCCGGTTTGATGCTGTGGTAGCAGCACCTTTTTTTTTTTTGCTCTTCTCCAAGTACAGCTCTGTCACTTTTTGGATCACAGCGTGCTTAAACCATTGTAGACACCCTTTCTCATATAAAAGGGTTGGCTTTGCATTGTTTGCAGCAAGGTGTGCTTTACGCATGTAAAAGATTGGTTTTGCATTGCTTTCACTTTTCAACCACATATGCTTTTCACATGTACTAATAATACTGATTTCGCATTGAGTGAAATGCATCAGAGATCCCAAAACATCTGAAATTATATACTACTACCTCCGTTCGAGGTTGCAGTTCAGTTGAACTGCAAAAACACCTTGCATTTAGGAACAGAGGTAGTAGCTTTGAACAGGTTTGGCAGCCCTCTGACTGACATTGTTGAATAAGTCGTCAACTCAGCCTTCGGAAACAGTTTTTCCTTTTTCTTTTTGATTGAGGGTGGAAACAGTTTTTTCAATACTGTAGCCTTTGAAATTACTAATAATAAGAACTTGAATTATTTTCTTTACTGACAGACTAGACATATCGACAAGCTTATTTGGTTTCTACCAAGAATTTGAATAATGGGCAAAATGCCCGAAGACGCACTGTTATGCCCCAAACCTGAACCTACTACAGAGCTTTAGTGTATACAGGAATGACAGCATCCCGTTCACCGGCCTACGGACAAAAAGGGGAGAAGCGCCCCGAGGTGCTAGCTAATCCAAGTAGAAGAGCGTTACGATCTTCCGCATGTTCTTTGCCTCCTGGCAGGTCTCCATCAGCAGCCTGCTGTCATGAAACGCAAAGCATATCACCTGTTGGACCTTCGAGATGATGTCCATGTTGCATAACCTGAAAAATCATAAGAGTTGTTTTTATAATGTGATGGCACAAGAGAAACGTAATCTAAAGCAGTTCTCTCAAATAAAAATAGGCTAACACAAAAATCATGATATATGTTTTATTAAGAGTGGTAATATCAAGTGTGACAAATCGACTGTGATGAAACTACTCAGACATAGCAACAACATAAAGTGAGCCCAAACACTATGTTACTCCCTCCGTCCCATAATATAAGAGCGTTGTTTACACTAGTGTAGTGTAAAAAACACTCTTATATTATGGGATGGAGGGAGTACTATTTAATATTTAAAAGCAAAATAATACGTAAATGTTGTTGAAATTGGAACGCAAAATGCATAACACTAGAACTGAAAGCAATTTGAACAGAAAGCTAACAAACCTGCTAGCCTCAATTAGTGGTAAATGGTCATACTGAGGTTTCTCAATCAAGTTTTGTACCTAAAAATTAACAGAATGTCACTGAAACATATCCAATGTACCACCTGAAAACAGAATCAGCTTTGCAAGCTAAAGCAGGACAAGAAATAATTTCTGCGAGGCACTTTGTTCAAATTAACACATGTTACAGTACTGATCTCGTAAGTTGCCAAGAATCCTATAGGAGCCCTGGTGGTCGAAAAGTGCCTGCACAGGCCGAGCTCCATTGAGCTCTTGATTTTCTTTTTCAGCAGAAATACCTTTTCCGCATCTCGAAAAAATCTGAAAAAATGTTTTCATGTAGACATATACTTGTAGCATACATGCATAAAATTTCATGGACATATATATTCATATGTGATGTACACAAAAAAGACAAATACACAGATTAAAATAGGCTTTTTTCTTTGTAGTATTTGTGTCAGGTATTTGTCTTTTTTGTGTAGCATGCAAATAATAAAATTAGTTGATAAAATTTTCTACATACTTGAAGAATATGCATATGTATTTGTAGGAAAAAATTGAATTTTTTTAACTTCTATATATATTTATTTATTTATTATTTTTTGCAAAACGAGCCCCATGGAGCCAGGTCTTTGCAACGCCACACTCCCCTGGTGGTGCCTCAGGAATCCCTACAATTTTAGTTATGCAGTTTTGTTTGTTAACTCAAATCACCAGATAAGATACTACTCGGTCAATAAACATAGTGTTGTTAGTTTATACTTTTTAAGGAAAGATGGCCTCAGAAGATTGAGATCTCTCTGGAACCTGGACAGGTTAGAAAAATTTCAGCACAGGACACCAAAGGACCCTGAAATGGAAATGCTACAGACTGGTATTTGGGCTTGGGGAAGTAAACTATATCATCCCCACTGGTGGAGTAGACGATGAAGCACATATTCTCCAGCATAGCACCACCTCCTTGGCTCAGATGTCTGACAGTGGGGTTTGCACCAGCAACTCCAAGGGTTACCAGCAAACAGTCTGAAGATGGCTACCACCCATGGACAGGAGATTGGGATACCTTAACCACACTAGTTCGTTTAAGTGGGCGGAGAAGGTGGGGAGTAGTAGATCCAGGAGTCTAAATCCTAGGGTGTCCAGATCAAGATCTGGCTTTTGAAGATCATTCGTGATCCCTTCACTCTAGTTCCCGAGGCTAACCAAAAATGAGCCCAGAGCCTGAAAGAGGAGCTTTGAGAGGGGATGTGGCAGAGGCAACAAGATCAAGGAGGAAGGGCACGGCAGGCTTTTTCCCCTCACTTGCTTCTATTGTACGATGAAGATTAAAAATCCAATGTCTGAATGAGAATAGAATAAATGAATGCATTTCTAAGATTGTTCATAATGGACATATCAGGTGATAATGGGAGCCTGAAACTTCACAAGTCATAATACAAGCCATTGAATCAGTTGTTGATTATCATCTTTGACCATGAATTAGGTCCAATAGACACAGTTCATTTGCAAGTTGATTGAGGGGTTCAGCTTATGAATTCATGTTATTCAATTTTATGTGGAATTCTCACATAATGAATTTTTCCATAATTTGGTTTTGGACACATGAGATTGTGATGAGCAATCTAGACATATACAATCACAAGTTGGCGTAAGTAGAAAATATAATCTAAAAAGAAAGGTGGTGTATTTACTATTTAGGGTTCTTAGTAAAGTTATGGAACAAAAATAAACTAGAAATGACCTATACAGAACTGAAATACCACATATTCTTACTTTGGATAATAGCTCTTGGCTTTCAGGAGGTTGCTTCTTTAGACTTTGAGGCAAAATTACGGTAAGCAATTCTGGCTTCTCAGCTCTCAAAGCACCCCTAATAACAGCTGCGTTAGTCCCAGAAGCACCAGATGTGAATATATGATTTTTCTGCAATTAACATGTAAACATTAACTAGAGGTGTGGAGGAATCAAGTTGTAATGAACAATAATAACATATAGCACAGTGACATACTGTTATGACCATGGCATAACTCAAGATCTCAATAAGTTGTTGATGCATATACCCCATGTTGCGGGTACCAAAGAAACCTATTGATCGGGGTCCTTGCTGCTGAATAGCCAGTAATTCCTGTATTATTACCAATAAAGTGAGATTAACCCATAGTATAAACCAACGAATAATGTATTGATACACATATTTAACTAAAGATTGATGAACTGCATGGAATATGCGGTGATCCCAGACAAGCTTAGAGGCTAATGGGCACAAAAGTTAACTTAATAAAATGAAAATAGAACAGTACAAGGCACCTGAAGGTAATCGAGATCTGGGAGCGGCTTGTATTCTGGAGCATCAACTATTGCAGTGCCTCTAACAAGAGTCTCCACCTGAGTAGGAATCTTTGCACCATCGTCATCATCTGGCCCAAACATACTAGGTTCGTCTTGTCCTTGCGTTCTCCCATCACCTTCATGCCCATCTCTTCTCATGTATCGGCAGAGAAACTATACGAGCACAATAAAAACAGCCCCTGGCAGTAAATCATTAGTGAAAACCAAATATATTACAGCATACTGACATCAAATAAGTAGAGCAATATCTAAGATTTATGGTTTACTCTCATGCACAATGGTCGGAATTGATTATACTCGTCTATTCATGTCAGATATGAAGCACAGGCATGTGTCCGGCACATCTAAAATGTTTTCGTCATTACTGGACTTACATACGGTATTCCAGAGATTCCTACTCGTCAAGAATAAACCATTCAAAGATTCCTATTCAGGTCTTAAGACATATAGCAGTTCAAAGATGCCCACCAAGGCCACTCAAAAGTCAAAACAATACACAGAATAGCATATGGCAGCACCTGTTCAACTGAACATAAAACAACTGAAAAGCAAATATCACACTTTAAAGTTCCAAGGTTCCTACCAAGGCCACTCAAGAATGACACAGACAACAGCATATGGCAGCAGCTGTCCAACTGAAAAAGAGATACTACACTTTGCAATTTGCACCCAACAACCCATGTTCAAAAGGTTTTGCATCTAAAGCCATTAGGCTTTTAGGAAAATGAGATCTTCAATTACAAATGTCTGAACAAGCAACTCTAGCGGGAAATGACTTTGGCTGTGCCACTGATGTTAGTGCAAAGCAGATGATGGTCATATAATCACTTTCAAGACAGACAGGATGGTACTACTACGCAAATTGTGCGTGCCCAGAACAAAATTCCAACTCCGACATCCAATTTTCAACAGAGACGATACATCATCAGAAATCTAATAATACATACATCTTCCTAAGATAAAATTTACTGCATATCCACTGAAAAATATGAAAGAAACGACACAATCTACGAACGCTACAGATGAAGCACTGGGGGTGGAGACGCCACGCCTCACCTGAGTGGCCGTACGCGCGGCCTCATCGGGCCCCAATCGCCATGGCCCGGGCAGAGGCGGAGCGCGCAGCGGACTCGCCGGCGCGCGCCGGGAGCAGGCGAGGGAGGCGGCGCACGACGGCCGCCGCGTCTCCCGGGCGGACGACGGTGGGGGCGCGAGCGCGGCGGCCGTGCGGAGGAGAGACGCCATGGGACGGCGGGCGGGGGAGGGGGAGGGGGAACTGGATGGAGAGGGGAGGGGGGTTTTGCTTGCTGGTGCTATCGGGTTGCGGGAGAAGCGAACAGCGGGACGCACACGGGATATCTCCGTCTCGCCCTCGCCTCGGGTGGATGGATTGATGGATGGATCCACACGGCCAGGCCAGACCACGGTGTTTTCGGGCTCTCGGCGGACTACGACCGCCGCCGGCCCCTACCCAGCCCCTGGCAGGTGTGCTGCACCTAAATTTATACTGCTACCCCTTTGTTTGTTCACAATGAAAAATGAACTTTGTTTTGGCGTCCAATGTTTGGAGTATGAAATTACAATGCAAGTCTAAGAGCAACTCCAACGGGCCGACCTAAACGGACGGCGATTTCGTCCGCTTTTTGTCTGTTTGGGTCGGCCAGACGGATACGGATGTCCGCTTTCACATTTGGATTGGCACGTGCATCCAACGCAGGCCTGAACCCATTTTGATGGCGCAAAAAATATGAACGCATGCATATTAAAAAAAAGAAACAACATTAATTAAACATTAAAACCGACCACGAAGACCGGCGAAAGTCCACGCGTCCACATTTGCATTTAAAAAAAATAAAAACAACCTAAACTACGAGGTGGCGCGCTGCCCTAGGCGCCGTCGTCGTCGTCGGGGTCCGTGAGGTCGATGAGCGTCGGCGCCGGCCCGGCCCAGGCAAACGTCGTGTTCCAGAGTGCCGTCATGTCGGGTTGTGCCGGCGCAGGCAGTGCCGACGCGCGGGGGGGGGGGGGGGGGGGTGCGGCCGCCTGTGCAGCCGCGGCCTGGCGCGCCTCCTCCCCGGCCTCGCGCTGCTCCTTCTTGAGGTCGCGCTCGAGCATCTCGAGGTACTCGCCGTCGCGGCGCTCCTCGGCCACCCTGATCTTGCGCCAGTGCTCGAGTTACGCCTGCTCCTGCGCCGACGTCGCTCCCATCCAGACCGGCGCGCGTACGCACTCGCGCACTACTCCCGTCCAGGAGTAGCGCTCGATGGGGGATGGCTCCCGCTCCGGCTCCGGCTTGATGGGGGACGGCGGGACCACCGGCGGCACCACGTTGTCGCCCGCCGCGGAGAGGGCAAGGGCCTGCGCCATTGCCGCCTCGTACTGAGCCTCCTCTTCCGCCTCCGCCCTGCGCCGCTCGTCCTCCTCGCTCTCCCGGTAGACGGCCGCAAGGGTCGTCTGGTCCTCCTCGCGGACGGCGAGCACCGGTGGCGGCGACCTCCGGTCGACCTCGCGTGCCTCGCCTCCTCGTGCTCGAAGGCGAACCACCTCGCACAGTTGGGCGAGTCGGTTGCGTAGGCAGGGTCACGGCGCTGCTCCGACGTCAGTAGCGCCCGCCAGCGCGCGTACCTCCTCCGCGTGAGCACGAGCTGACCGCGGCGTCGCCGGCACTGGGATCTTATCTGGATCCAGATGCCAGTCGTGCGGCAGCGTCACGTCGGGATACAGCAGGGGCTGGGGGTGGTGCCAGTGCCACTCCGCCTGGTGCACTGGCATGTTCACGCGCTGCCTCTGCCGGCGAGGCGCCGGCGCCGGCAGAGGCGGGAGAAACTCTGAGGGGAAAGGGGTGGCGGGGGACTTGCCCTTGGCCTTGCTGCTGCTGGCGCCGGAGAAGAGGCCCATCTCGTTGTGGTTGTGGTGGTTAGGGTTTGCCGGCGACGAGGGAGCAAAGAATGGTAGATGTGGACGGCGAGTTTGGATGAGGACGGCCCTGCCGTACGGTCGGCTTAAAAAAGGACGAGCGCCGTCGCTGACGTGTGGGCCCGTCATCATAAATTAAGCTGACCGGATGGGCGGCGGGTAGTTGGACGGCCGCCATGTGGGAACACGGCGGACAGCGGAAAGGCGCGAGAAGCGTCCGTTCGGCTTCCGCGCCGACGCATTTGGGGCGCAAATTTGGGCCGTAAATGCGTCGGCATGGACGCGACGTGGACGTAATTTGGGTTTGGGTCGGCGCATTGGGCCGTCAGTTTTGTCCGCGCCGACCCAAATGGACGCAGGCGGACGAAATAGATCGGCCCTTTGGAGTTGCTCTAATGATGATAATTTTTGTGTCACACTATCGACGTGTTTTGAACTGTAAAAATGTGATTATTTGCCTACCGTCTCTTGAAAAAAAAGGAGAATATACTCGTGATATTCGGTGTTTACTAGCAGCTGTCTACTTGTTTCCTTTTAACAATTTGTTTTTAATTTGTTATACAATTGTGTCACTGGAATGCACATCATGCATCACACGTTGATCCAATTTATCAATGATTGACTAACAATTGAGGAAATGTTTAAGTTACCAAAATATAAAAACGCTATGAGACTTTCCTCTGGCATCCATCATGAAAATCAGAAAACATATCCATTCATGTGTATACTCAAGACATGGTTGCAATGGTCTAACTAAATTTGTGTGGCACTAGATTAGATTTGTGTGTTTTTAGTTAGGTTGTCGTATATTATCATGACACCTAATATGATAAAGATTGGTAGGATAATCCAACTCATATGAGAAGCGCAAATCAGAGTGACATGTGGGGTAGCATAGGCGGAACAACAGAATGGAGAAAAGGTTTTGGCATGTTCAGAATTGCATCAACCACTTGCATTTGTGGAACAATGATTATTGATTTGTCTACCAGGACTCATGCAGGCCACCATTATTATCTTTCTTAAAATCCAAGTAAGAACTAAGAACATAGGGCCTGTTTGGATGGTGCCTACCGGATGAAGGAAATATGCCCTAGAGGCAATAATAAAGTTGTTATTTATATTTCCTTATATCATGATAAATGTTTATTATTCATGCTAGAATTGTATTAACCGGAAACTTAGTACATGTGTGAATACATAAACAAACAGAGTGTCACTAGTATGCCTCTACTTGACTAGCTCGATAATCAAAGATGGTTAAGTTTCCTAGCCATGGACAAAGAGTTGTCATTTAATAAGCGGGATCACGTTATTAGAAAATGATGTGATTGACTTGACCCATCCGTTAACTTAGCACGATGATCGTTACAGTTTCATTGCTACTGCTTTCTTCATGACTTATACATGTTCCTCAGATATGAGATTATGCAACTCCCGAATACCGGAGGAACACCTTGTGTGCTATCAAACGTCACAACGTAACTGGGTGATTATAAAGATGCTCTACATGTGTCTCCGATGGTGTTTGTTGAGTTGGCATAGATCAAGATTAGGATTTGTCACTCCGAATATCGGAGAGGTATCAATGGGCCCTCTCGGTAATGCACATCACTATAAGCCTTGCAAGCAATGTGACTAATGAGTTAGTTACGGGATGATGCATTACGGAACGACTAAAGATACTTGCCGGTAACGAGATTGAACTAGGTATTGAGATACCAACGATCGAATCTCGGGCAAGTAACATACCGATGACAAAGAGAACAAAGTATATCGTTATGCGGTTTGACCGATAAAGATCTTCGTAGAATATGTAGGAACCAATATGAGCATCTAGGTTCCGCTATTGGTTATTGACTGGAGATGAGTCTCGGTCATGTTTACATAGTTCTCGAGCCCGTAGGGTCCGCACGCTTAACGTTTCGTGACGATTTGTATTATGAGTTATGTGATTTGATGACCGAAGTTTGTTCGGAGTCCCGGATGAGATCGGGGACATGAAGAGGAGTCTCGAAATGGTCGAGACGTAAAGATCGATATATGGGAAGGCTATATTCGGACATCGGAAAGGTTCCGAGTGATTCGGGTATTTTTCGGAGTACCGGAGAGTTACGGGAATTTGTATTGGGCCTTAATGGGCCATACGGGAAAGGAGAGAAAGGCCTCAAGGGTGGCCGTGCCCCTTCCCCATGGACTGGTCCGAATTTGGACTAGGGAAAGGGGGTGTCCCCTTCCTTCCTTCTCCTTCTCCCTTCCCTTTTTCCTATTCTATGTGGGAGGTGGAATCCTACTATGACTAGGGAGTCCTAGTAGGACTCCACACTTTGGGCGCGCCCTATGAGGGTCGGCCTCCTCCTCCCTCCATCCTTTATATACGTGGCCAGGGGGAACCCCATAGACACACAAGTTGATCTTTTAGCCGTGTGCGGTGCCCCCCTCCATCATAATCCACCTCGGTCATATCGTAGCGGTGCTTAGGCGAAACCCTGCGTCGGTAGCATCATCATCACCGTCATCACGCCGTCGTACTGACGGAACTCTCCCTCGAAACTCTGATGGATCGGAGTTCGTGGGACGTCACCGAGCTGAACGTGTGCTGAACTTGGAGGTGCCGTACGTTCGGTACTAGGATCGGTCGGATCGTGAAGACGCGTCTACATCAACCGTGTTATCATAACACTTCCGCTTACGGTCTACGAGGGTACGTGGACGATGAAGGAAATATGCCCTAGAGGCAATAATAAAGTTATTATTTATTTCCTTATATCATGATAAATGTTTATTATTCATGCTAGAATTGTATTAACCGGAAACATAATACATGTGTGAATACATAGACAAACAGAGTGTCACTAGTATGCCTCTACTTGACTAGCTCGTTGATCAAAGATGGTTATGTTTCCTAACCATAGACATGAGTTGTCATTTGATTAACGGGATCACATCATTAGGAGAATGATGTGATTGACTTGACCCATTCCATTAGCATATCACTTGATCGTTTAGTTTGTTGCTATTGCTTTCTTCATGACTTATACATGTTCCTATGACTATGAGATTATGCAACTCCCATTTATCAGAGGAACACTTTGTGTGCTAACAAACGTCACAACATAACTGTGTGATTATAAAGGTGCTCTACAGGTGTCTCCGACGGTACTTGTTGGGTTGGCGTATTTCGAGATTAGGATTTGTCACTCCGATTGTCGGAGAGGTATCTCTGGGCCCTCTCGGTAATGCACATCACTAAGCCTTGCAAGCATTGCAACTAATGAGTTAGTTGCAGGATGATGTATTACGGAACGAGTAAAGAGACTTGCCGCTAACGAGATTGAACTAGGTATTGAGATACCGACGATCGAATCTCGGGCAAGTAACATACCGATGACAAAGGGAACAACGTATGTTGTTATGCGGTCTGACCGATAAAGATCTTCGTAGAATATGTGGGAGCCAATATGAGCATCCAGGTTCCGCTATTGGTTATTGATCGGAGATGTGTCTCGGTCATGTCTACATTGTTCTCGAACCCGTAGGGTCCGCACGCTTAAGGTTTCGATGACAGTTATATTATGAGTTTTGATGTACCGAAGGAGTTCGGAGTCCCGGATGAGATCGGGGACATGACGACAAGTCTCGAAATGGTCGAGACGTAAAGATCGATATATTGGACGACTATATTCGGACATCGGAAAGGTTCCGAGTGATTCGGGTATTTTTCGAAGTACCGGAGAGTTACGGGAATTCGCCGGGGAGTATATGGGCCTTATTGGGCCATACGGGAATAGAGGAGAGAGGCCAAAAGGAAGGAGGCGCGCGCCCCCCACTGGTCCGAATTGGACAAGGGGTGCAGCCCACTTTTCCTTGTTCCTCTCCCCCTCTTTCCTTCTCTCCTACTCCAACAAGGGAAGGAAGAGTCCTACTCCCGGTGGGAGTAGGACTCCCCCCTTGGCGCGCCCTCCTCCTAGGCCGGCCGCCTCCCTCCCTTGCTCCTTTATATACGGGGGCAGGGGGACACCCCATAGACAACAGTTGATCATTGATCTCTTAGCCGTGTGCGGTGCCCCCCTCCACCATAGTCCTCGATAATATTGTAGTGGTGCTTAGGCGAAGCCCTGCGACAGTAGAACATCAAGATCGTCACCACGCCGTCGTGCTGACGGAACTCTTCCCCGACATTCTGTTGGATCGGAGTCCGGGGATCGTCATCGAGCTGAACGTGTGCTAGAATTCGGAGGTGCCGTAGTTTCGGTGCTTGATCGGTCGGGCCGTGAAGACGTACGACTACATCAACCGCGTTGTGCTAACGCTTCCGCTTTCGGTCTACGAGGGTACGTGGACAACACTCTCCCCTCTCGTTGCTATGCATCACCATGATCTTGCGTGTGCGTAGGAAATTTTTTGAAATTACTACGTTCCCCAATAGTGGCATCCGAGCCTAGGTTTTATGCGTTGATGTTGTGCACGGGTAGAATACAAGTGAGTTGTGGGCGATATAAGTCATACTGCTTCCAGCATGTCATACTTTGGTTCGGCGGTATTGTTGGATGAAGCGGCCCGGACCGACATTACGCGTACGTTTACGCGAGACTGGTTCTACCGACGTGCTTTGCACACAGGTGGTTGGCGGGTGTCAGTTTCTCCAACTTTAGTTGAACCAAGTGTGGCTACGTCCGGTCCTTGCGAAGGTTAAAACAGCACCAACTTGACAAACTATCGTTGTGGTTTTGATGCGTAGGTAAGAACGGTTCTTGCTAAGCCCGTAGCAGCCACGTAAAACTTGCAACAACAAAGTAGAGGACGTCTAACTTGTTTTTGCAGGGCATGTTGTGATGTGATATGGTCAAGACATGATGCTAAATTTTATTGTATGAGATGATCATATTTTGTAACCGAGTTATCGGCAACTGGCAGGAGCCATATGGTTGTCGCTTTATTGTATGCAATGCAATTGCGCTGTAATGCTTTACTTTATCACTAAGCGGTAGCGATGGTCGTGGAAGCATAAGATTGGCGAGACGACAACGATGCTACGATGGTGATCAAGGTGTCGCGCCGGTGACAATGGTGATCATGACGGTGCTTCGGAGATGGAGATCACAAGCACAAGATGATGATGGCCATATCATATCACTTATATTGATTGCATGTGATGTTTATCTTTTATGCATCTTATCTTGCTTTGATTGACGGTAGCGTTATAAGATGATCTCTCACTAAATTTCAAGATAAAAGTGTTCTCCCTGAGTATGCACCGTTGCCAAAGTTCGTCGTGCCCAGACACCACGTGATGATCGGGTGTGATAAGCTCTACGTCCATCTACAACGGGTGCAAACCAGTTTTGCACACGCAGAATACTCAGGTTAAACTTGACGAGCCTAGCATATGCAGATATGGCCTCGGAACACTGAGACCGAAAGGTCGAGCGTGAATCATATAGTAGATATTATCAACATATTGATGTTCACCATTGAAAGCTACTCCATTTCACGTGATGATCGGTTATGGTTTAGTTGATTTGGATCACGTGATCACTTAGAAGATTAGAGGGATGTCTTTCTAAGTGGGAGTTCTTAAGTAATATGATTAATTGAACTTAAATTTATCATGAACTTAGTCCTGGTAGTATTAGCATATCTATGTTGTAGATCAATAGCTCGCGTTTAGCTCCCCTGTTTTATTTTTGACATGTTCCTAGAGAAAACTAAGTTGAAAGATGTTAGTAGCAATGATACGGATTGGATCCGTGATCTGAGGTTTATCCTCATTGCTGCACAGAAGAATTATGTCCTTGATGCACCGCTAGGTGACAAACCTATTGCAGGAGCAGATGTAGATGATATGAATGTTTGGCTAGCTCAATATGATGACTACTTGATAGTTTAGTGCACCATGCTTAAACAGTTTAGAATCAGGACTTCAAAGACGTTTTTAACGTCATGGAACATATGAGATGTTCCAGGAGTTGAAGTTAATATTTCAAGCAAATACCCGAGTTGAGAGATATGAAGTCTCCAACAAGTTCTATAGCTAAAAGATGGAGGAGAGTAGCTCAAGCAGTGAGCATGTGCTCAGATTGTCTGGGTACTACAATTGCTTGAATCAAGTGGGAGTTAATCTTTCAGATAAAATAGTGATTGACAGAATTCTCTAGTCACCATCAACAAGTTAGTAGAACTTCGTGATGAACTATAATATGCAAGGGATAACGGAAACGATTCCCAAGCTCTTCGCGATGCTTAAATCGACGAAGGTAGAAATCAAGAAAAGCATCAAGTGTTGATGGTAAATAAAACCACTAGTTTCAAGTAAAGGGACAAAGGGAAGAAAGGGGAACTTCAAGAAGAACGGCAAGCAAGTTGCTGCTCAAGTGAAAAACCCAAGTCTGGACCGAAGCCTGAAACTGAGTGCTTCTACTGCAAAGGGACTGGTCATTGGAAGCGGAACTACCCCAAGTATTTGGCGGATAAGAAGGATGGCAAAGTGAACAAAGGTATATTTGATATACATATTATTGATGTGTATTTTACTAGTGTTCGTAGCAACCCCTCGGTATTTGATACTGGTTCAGTTGCTAAGAGTAGTAACTCGAAACGGGAGTTGCAGAATGAACAGAGACTAGTTAAGGGTGAAGTGACGATGTGTGTTGGAAGTGGTTCCAAGATTGATATGATCATCATCACACACTCCCTATACTTTTGGGTTTAGTGTTGAACCTAAATAAGTGTCATTTGGTGTTTGCGTTGAGCATGAATATGATTTGATCATGTTTATTGCAATACGGTTATTCATTTAAGTAAGAGAATAAATTGTTGTTCTGTTTACATGAATAAAACCTTATATGGTTACAGACCCAATGAAGATGGTTCGTTGGATCTCGATCGTAGTGATACACATATTCATAATATTGAAACCAAAAGATGCAAAGTTAATACTGATAGTGCAACTTATTTGTGGCACTGCCGTTTAGGTCATATTGGTGTAAAACGCATGAAGAAAATCCATGCTGATGGGCTTTTGGAATCACTTGATTATGAATCAATTGATGCTTGCGAACCATGCCTCATGGGCAAGATGACTAAGACTCCGTTCTCCGGAACAATGGAGCAAGCAACAGATTTGTTGGAAATCATACATACTGATGTATGTGGTCTTATGAATATTGAGGCTCGCGGCAGGTATCATTATTTTCTGATCTTCACACATGATTTGAGCAGATATGAGTATATCTACTTGATGAAACACAAATCTGAAACATTTGAAAAGTTCGAAGAATTTTAGAGTGAAGTGGAGAATCATCATAACAAAAAATAAAAGTTTCTACGATATGATCGAAGAAGGAAAATATTTGAGTTACGAGTTTGGCCTTCAGTTAAAACAATGTGAAATAGTTTCACTACTCACGCCACTTGGAACACCACAGTGTAATGGTGTGTCTGAACGTCGTAACCGTACTTTATTAGATATGGTGCGATCTATGATGTCTCTTACTGATTTACCGCTATCGTTATGGGGTTATGCATTAGAGACAGCTACATTCACGTTAAATAGGGCACCATCTAAATCCATTGAGACGACACCGTATGAACTATGGTTTGGCAAGAAACCTAAGCTGTCGTTTCTTAAAGTTTGAGGTTGCATTGCTTATGTGAAAAAGTTTCAACCTGATAAGCTCAAACCCAAATCGGAGAAGTGCGTCTTCATAGGATACCCAAAAGAAAATGTTGGGTACACCTTCTATCACAGATCCGAAGGCAAGATATTCATTGCTGAGAATGGATCCTTTCTAGAGAAGGAGTTTCTCTCGAAAGAAGTGAGTGGGAGGAAAGTAGAACTTGATGAGGTAACTGTACCTGCTCCCTTATTGGAAAGTAGTTCATCATAGAAATCTGTTCCTGTGACTACTACACCAATTAGTGAGGAAGCTAATGATGATGATCATGTAACTTCAGATCAAGTTACTACCGAAACCTCGTAGGTAAACCAGAGTCAGATTCGCACCAGAGTGGTACGGTAATCCTGTTCTAGAGGTCATGTTACTTGACCATGACGAGCCTACGAACTATGAGGAAGCGATGATGAGCCCAGATTCCGCGAAATGGCTTGAGGCCATGAAATCTGAGATGAGATCCATGTATGAGAACAAAGTATGGACTTTGATTGACTTGCCCAATGATCGGCGAGCCATTGAGCTTAAATGGATCTTCAAGAGGAATACGGACGCTGATATTAGTGTTACTATCTACAAAGCTAGAATTGTCGCAAAAAGGTTTTCGACAAGTTCAAGGTGTTGACTACGATGAGAGTTTCTCACTCGTATCTATGCTTAAGTCTGTCCGAATCATGTTAGCAATTGCCGCATTTTATGAAATCTGGCAAATGGATAAACAAAACTGCATTCCTTAATGGATTTATTAAAGAAGAGTTGTATATGATGCAACCAGAAGGTTTTGTCAATCCTAAAGGTACTAACAAAATATGCAAGCTCCAGCGATCCATCTATGGACTGGTGCAAGCATCTCGGAGTTGGAATATATGCTTTGATAAGTTGATCAAAGCATATAGTTTTATAGAGACTTGCAGTGAAGCCTGTATTTACAAGAAAGTGAGTGGGAGCACTACAACATTTCTGATAAGTATATGTGAATGACATATTGTTGATCGGAGATAATGTAGAATTATTCTGCAAAGCATAAAGGAATGTTTGAAAGGAGTTTTTCAAAGAAAGACCTCGGTGAAGCTGCTTACATATTGAGCATCAAGATCTATAGAGATAGATCAAGACACTTGATAAGTTTTTCAATGAGTACATACATTGACAAGATTTTGAAGTAGTTCAAAATGGAATAGTCAAAGAAGGAGTTCTTGCCTGTGTTACAAGGTGTGAAGTTGAGTAAGACTCAAAACCCGACCACGGTAGAAGATAGAGAGAAAATGAAAGTCATTCCCTATACCTCAGCCATAGGTTCTATAAAGTATGCCATGCTGTGTACCAGACCTATTGTATACCCTGCCCTGAGTTTGGCAAGGGAGTACAATAGTGATCTAGGAGTAGATCACTAGACAATGGTCAAAATTATCCTTAGTGGAATAAGGATACATTTCTCGATTATGGAGGTGACAAAAAGGTTCGTCGTAAAGGGTTACGTCGATGCAAATTTTGACACTGATCCAGATGACTCTAAATCTCAATCTAGATACATATTGAAAGTGAGAGCAATTAGCTAGAGTAGCTCCGTGCAGAGCATTGTTGACATAGAAATTTGCAAAGTACTTACGGATCTGAATGTGGCAGACCCGTTGACTAAACTTCTCTCACAAAGCAAAACATGATCACACCTTAGTACTCTTTGGGTGTTAATCACATAGCGACGTGAACTAGATTATTGACTCTAGTAAACCCTTTGGGTGTTGGTCACATGTCGATGTGAACTATGGGTGTTAATCACATGGTGATGTGAACTATTGGTATTAAATCACATGGCGATGTGAACTAGATTATTGACTCTAGTGCAAGTGGGAGACTGAAGGAAATATGCCCTAGAGGCAATAATAAAGTTATTATTTATTTCCTTATATCATGATAAATGTTTATTATTCATGCTAGAATTGTATTAACCGGAAACATAATACATGTGTGAATACATAGACAAACAGAGTGTCACTAGTATGCCTCTACTTGACTAGCTCGTTGATCAAAGATGGTTATGTTTCCTAACCATAGACATGAGTTGTCATTTGATTAACGGGATCACATCATTAGGAGAATGATGTGATTGACTTGACCCATTCCATTAGCATAGCACTTGATCGTTTAGTTTGTTGCTATTGCTTTCTTCATGACTTATACATGTTCCTATGACTATGAGATTATGCAACTCCCGTTTACCGGAGGAACACTTTGTGTGCTACCAAACGTCACAACGTAATTGGGTGATTATAAAGGTGCTCTACAGGTGTCTCCGAAGGTACTTGTTGGGTTAGCGTATTTCGAGATTAGGATTTGTCACTCCGATTGTCGGAGAGGTATCTCTGGGCCCTCTCGGTAATGCACATCACTAAGCCTTGCAAGCATTGCAACTAATGAGTTAGTTGCAGGATGATGTATTACGGAACGAGTAAAGAGACTTGCCGGTAACGAGATTTAACTAGGTATTGAGATACCGACGATCGAATCTCGGGCAAGTAACATACCGATGACAAAGGGAACAACGTATGTTGTTATGCGGTCTGACCGATAAAGATCTTCGTAGAATATGTGGGAGCCAATATGAGCATCCAGGTTCCGCTATTGGTTATTGACCGGAGATGTGTCTCGGTCATGTCTACATTGTTCTCGAACCCGTAGGGTCCGCACGCTTAAGGTTTCGATGACAGTTATATTATGAGTTTATGAGTTTTGATGTACCGAAGGAGTTCGGAGTCCCAGATGAGATCGGGGACATGACGAGGAGTCTCGAAATGGTCGAGACGAAAAGATTGATATATTGGACGACTATATTCGGACATCGGAAAGGTTCCGAGTGATTCGGGTATTTTTCGAAGTACCGGAGAGTTACGGGAATTCGCCGGGGAGTATATGGGCCTTATTGGGCCATACAGGAATAGAGGAGAGAGGCCAAAAGGAAGGAGGCGCGCGCCCCCCCTCTGGTCCGAATTGGACAAGGGGTGCAGCCCACTTTTCCTTGTTCCTCTCCCCCTCTTTCCTTCTCTCCTACTCCAATAAGGGACTCCCCCCTTGGCGCGCCCTCCTCCTAGGCCGGCCGCCTCCCTTCCTTGCTCCTTTATATACGGGGGTAGGGGGGCACCCCATGGACAACAGTTGATCATTGATCTCTTAGCCGTGTGCGGTGCCCCCCTCCACCATAGTCCTCGATAATATTGTAGTGGTGCTTAGGCGAAGCCCTGCGACAGTAGAACATCAAGATCGTCACCACGCCGTCGTGCTGACGGAACTCTTCCCTGATATTCTGCTGGATCGGAGTCCGGGGATCGTCATCGAGCTGAACGTGTGCTAGAACTCGGAGGTGCCGTAGTTTTGGTGCTTGATCGGTCGGGTCGTGAAGACGTACGACTACATCAACCGCGTTGTGCTAACGCTTCCGCTTTCGGTCTACGAGGGTACGTGGACAACACTCTCCCCTCTCGTTGCTATGCATCACCATGATCTTGCGTGTGCGTAGGATTTTTTTTTTGAAATTACTACGTTCCCCAACAGACGACACTCTCCCCTCTCGTTGCTATGCATCACCATGATCTTGCGTGTGCGTAGGAAATTTTTTAAAATTACTATGTTCCCCAATAGTGGCATCCGAGCCAGGTTTATGCGTAGATGTTATATGCACGAGTAGAACACAAAGGAGCTGTGGACGTGGGTATATACATATTGCTTGCCGTCACTAGTTGATTCTTGATTCAGCGGCATTGTTGGATGAAGCGGCCTAGACCGACATTATGCGTACACTTACACGAGATTGGTTCGACCGACGTGCTTCGCACACAGGTGGCTAGTGGGTGTCTGTTTCTCCAGCTTTAGTTGAATCTGATTCAATGAATAGGGTTCTTTCTGAAGATCAAAAAGAAATCACTATATCGCGTTGTGATTTTGATGCATAGGTAAGAATGGTTCTTGCTCAGCCCGTAGCAGCCACGTAAAACTTGCAACAACAAAGTAGAGGACGTCTAACTTGTTTTGCAGGGCATGTTGTGATGTGATATGGTTAAGACATGATGAGATATAAATTGTTGTATGAGATGATCATGTTTTGTTAAAGTTATCGGCAACTGGCAGGAGCCTTATGGTTGTCTCTTTATTGCATAAGATGCAAGCGCCATATAATTGCTTTACTTTATCGCTATGTGATAGCAATAGTTGGAAAAGCATTAGTTGGTGAGACGACCATGTGACGACACGTTGATAGCGATCAAGATGATGGAGATCATGGTGTCATGCCAGTGACGATAGAGATCATGACGGAGTTTTGGAGATGGAGATCAAAGGCACAAGATGATGATGGCCATATCATGTCACATATTTTGATTGCATGTGATGTTTATCCTTTATGTATCTTATTTTGCTTAGCTCGGCGGTAGCATTATAAGATGATCTCTCACTAAATTTCAAGGTGTAGGTGTTCTCCCTGAGTATGCACCATTGCGACAGTTCGTCGTGCCGAGACACCACGTGATGATCGGGTGTGATAAGCTCTATGTTCACATACAACGGGTGCAAGCCAGTTTTGCACACGCGGAATACTCGGGTTAAACTTGACGAGCCTAGCATATGAAGATATGGCCTCGGAACACTGGAGACCGAAAGGTCGAGCGTGAATCATATAGTAGATATGATCAACATAGTGATGTTCACCATTGAAAACTACTCCATCTCACATGATGACCGGACATGGTTTAGTTGATTTGGATCACGTGGTCATTTAGATGACTAGAGGGATGTCTATCTAAGTGGGAGTTCTTAAGTAATATGATTAATTGAACTTTAATTTATCATGAAATTTGTCCTGATAGTATTTGCATATCTATGTTGTAGATCAATAGCTTGCGATTTAGCTCCCCGTTTATTTTTTGATATGTTCCTAGAGAAAAATAAGTTGAAAGATGATAGTAGCAATGATGCGGACTGGGTTCGTGATCTGAGGATTATCCTCATTGCTGCATAGAAGAATTATGTCCTTAATGCACCGCTAGGTGACAGACCTATTTGCAGGAGCAGATGCACACGTTATGAAAGTTTGACAAAGCTCGGTATGATGACTACTTAATAGTTTAGTGCACCATGCTTTACGGCTTAGAACCGGGACTTCAAAAATGTTTGAAACGCCACTGAACATATAAGATATTCTAAGAGTTGAAATTGGTATTTCATACTCATGCCCGTGTCGAGAGGTATGAGACCTCTGACAGTACTTTGCCTACAAGGTGGAGGAGAATAGCTCAACCAGTGAGCATGTGCTCAGATTGTCTGGGTACTACAATTTCTTGAATCAAGTGGGAGTTAATCTTCCAGATAAGATAGTAATTGATAAAGTTCTCTAGTCACTATCACCAAGTTACTAGAACTTAGTGATGAACTATAATATGCAAGGGATGACAAAAGTAATTCCCAAGCTCTTCGCGATGCTGAAATCGGTGAAGGTAGAAATCAAGAAATAGCATCAAGTGTTGATGGTTAACAAGACCACTAGTTTCAAGAAAAGGGCAAAGGGAAAGAAAGAAGAACTTCAAAGAATAAATGCAAGAAAGTTGCCACTCCCATGAAGAAGCTCAAAGCTAGACCCAAGCCTGGAACTGGGTGCTTCTACTGCAAAGGAAATGATCACTGGAAGTGGAACTGCCCTAGATACTTGGCGGATAAGAAGGATGGCAAAGTGAACAAAATTATATATTTGATATACATGTTATCCCTGTTCAAGAATTCATCCGATTAACCAGTTAACTTGCCGATTAATCCCTACTCGTAGGGTCACCGAGTAGCCGATAAACCAAAAAATCGTCCGATTAATTGATTAAATGGCTGATTAACTTGCCGATTAGCCGATTAATCCCCTACTCGCTAGCGAACCGAGCAGCTACCAGTTAACGATTTCCTCAACAATGCATGTTATTGATGTGTAATTTACTAGTGTTTATAACAACACCTCAGTATTTGATACTGGTTCAATTACTAAGAGTAGTAATTCGAAATGGGAGTTGCAAAATAAACAGAGACTAGTTAAGGGCGAGGTGATGATGTGAGTTGGAAGTGATTCCAAGGTTGATAAGATCACCATCGCACGCTCCCTTTACCTTTGGGATTAGTGTTGGACCTAAAATAAATGTTATTTGGTGTTTGTGTAAAGCATAATATGATTGGATCATGTTTATTCCAATACGATTATTCATTTAAGTCAAGGATAATTGTTATTCTGTTTACATGAATAAAACCTTCTAAGGTCATACACCCAAGGTGAATGGTTTATTGAATCTCGATCATAGTAATACACATATTCATAATATTGAAGCCAAAAGATGCAAAGTTAATAATGATAGTGCAACTTATATGTGGCACTGCCGTTTAGGTCATATTGGTGTAAAGCGCATGAAGAAACTCCATGCTGATGGGCTTTTGGAATCACTTGATTATGAATCATTTGATGCTTGCGAACCATGCCTCGTGGGCAAGATGACTAAAACTCTGTTCTCCGGAACAATGGAGAAAGCAACTGATTTATTGGAAATAATATATACTGATGTATGCAATCCGATGAGTGTTGAGGCTCGCGGCGGGTATCGTTATTTTCTGATCTTCATAGATGATTTGAGCAGATATGGGTATATCTACTTGATGAAACATAAGTCTGAAACATTTGAAAAGTTCAAAGAATTTCAGAGTGAAGTGGAAAATCATCGTAACAAGAAAATAAAGTTTCTGCGATCTGATCATGGAGGAGAATATTTGAGTTACGAGTTTGGTCTTCATTTGAAACAATGCGGAATAGTTTCGCAACTCACGCCACCTGGAACACCACAGTGTAATGGTGTGTCTGAACGTCATAACCGTACTTTATTAGATATGGTGCAATCTATGATGTCTCTTACCGATTTATCACTATGGTTTTGGGGTTATGCATTAGAGACAACTGCATTCACGTTCAACAGGGCACCATCTAAATCCATTGAGATGACACCATATGAACTATGGCTTGGCAAGAAACCAAAGTTGTCATCTCTTAAAGTTTGGGGTTGCGATGCTTATGTGAAAAAGTTTCAAACTGATAAGCTCGAACCCAAATCGGAGTAGTGTGTCTTCATAGGATACCCAAAAGAAACTGTTGGGTGCACCTTCTATCACAGATCCGAAGGCAAGATATTTTGTTGCTAAGAATGGATCCTTTCTAGAGAAGGAGTTTCTCTCAAAAGAAGTGAGTGGGAGGAAAGTAGAACTTGATGAGGTAATTGTACCTTCTCCCGAATTGGAAAGTAGTTCATCACAGAAATCAGTTCCAATGATTCCTACACCAATTAGTGAGGAAGCTAATGATGATGATCATGAAACTTCAAATCAAGTTACTACCGAACCTCGTAGGTCAACCAAAGTTCGGTCCGCACCAGAGTGGTACGGTAATCCTGTTCCGGAAGTCATGTTACTAGACCATGACAAACCTACGAACTATGAGGAAGCGATGATGAGCCCAGATTCCGCAAAATGACTTGAGGCCATGAAATCTAAGATGGGATCCATGTATGAGAACAAAGTGTGGACTTTGGTTGACTTTCCCGATGATCGGCAAGCCATCGATAATAAATGGATCTTCAAGAAGAAGACTGACGCTGACAGTAATGTTGCTGTCTACAAAGCTCAACTTGTTGGGAAAGGTTTTCGACAAGTTCAAGGAGTTGACTACGATGAGACTTTCTCACCCGTAGCGATGCTTAAGTCTGTTCAAATCATGTTAGAAATTGCCGCATTTTATGATTATGAAATTTGGCAAATGGATGTAAAGACTGCATTCCTAAATGGATTTTTGGAAGAATAGTTGTATATGATGCAACCTGAAGGTTTTATCGATCCAAAGGCTGCTAACAAAGTGTGCAAGCTCCAGCGATCCATCTATGGACTGGTGCAAGCATCTCAGAGTTGGAATAAATGTTTAGATAGTGTGATCAAAGCATATGGTTTTATACAGACTTTTGGAGAAGCCTGTATTTACAAGAAAGTGAGTGGGAGCACTACAACATTTCTGATAAGTATATGTGAATGACATATCGTTGATCAGAAATAATGTAGAATTTTCTGGAAAGCATAAAGGAGTGTTTGAAAGGAGTTTTTCAAAGAAAGACCTCGGTGAAGCTACTTACATATTGAGCATCAAGATCTATAGAGATAGATCAAGACGCTTGATATATTTTCAATGAGTACATACCTTGACAAGATTTTGAAGTAGTTCAAAATAGAACAGTCAAAGAAGGAGTTCTTGCCTGTGTTGCAAGGTGTGAAGTTGAGTAAAGACTCAAAACCCGACCACAGCAGAAAATAGAAAGAGAATGGAAAGTCATTACTTATGCCTCAGTCATAGTTTCTATAAAATATGCTATGCTGTGTACCAGACCTATTGTGTAGCTCACCATAAGATTGGTAAGAGGGTACAATATTGATCCAGGAGTGGATCACTGGACAACGGTCAAAAATATCCTTAGTGGAATAAGGAAATGTTTCTCGGTTATGGAGGTGACAAAGAGTTCGTCGTAAAGAGTTACGTCGATGCAAGCTTTGACACCGATCTGGATGACTCTAAGTCTCGATCTAGATACATATTAAAAGTGGGAGAAATTAGCTAGAGTAGCTCCGTGCAAAGCATTGTAGACATAGAAAATTTGCAAAATACATACGGCACTGAATGTGGCATACCCGTTGACTAAATTTCTCTCACAAGCAAAATATGATCCTCTTTGGATGTTAATCACATAGTGATGTGAACTAGGTTATCGACTCTAGTAAACCCGTTGGGTGTTAGTCACATGGAGATGTGAACTAATCACATAAAGATGTGAACTATTCGTGTTAAATCACATGACGATGTGAACTAGATTATTGACTCTAGTGCAAGTGGGAGACTGAAGGAAATATGCCCTAGAGGCAATAATAAAGTTGTTATTTATATTTCCTTATATCATGATAAATGTTTATTATTCATGCTAGAATTGTATTAACCGGAAACTTAGTACATGTGTGAATACATAAACAAACAGAGTGTCACTAGTATGCCTCTACTTGACTAGCTCGTTAATCAAAGATGGTTAAGTATTTCCTAGCCATGGACAAAGAGTTGTCATTTGATAAGAGAAATCGCATTATTAGAGAATGATGTGATTGACTTGACCCATCCGTTAGTGATAACCCACTACCCACAATTATAGGGGATCGCAACAGTTTTCGAGGGTAGAGTATTCAACCCAAATGTATTGATTCGACACAAGGGGAGCCAAAGAATATTCTCAAGTATTAGCAGCTGAGTTGTCAATTCAACCACACCTGGAAACTTAATATCTACAGCAAAGTGTTTAGTAGCAAAGCAATATGATAGTAGTGGTAACGGTGGCAAAAGGTAACGGTAGCAAAAGTAATATTTTTGGGTTTTGTAGTGATTGTAACAGTAGCAGCGGAAAAGTAAATAAGCGAAGAACAATATGTGGAAAGCTTGTAGGCATTGGATCGGTGATGGAGAATTATGTCAGATGCGATCGATCATGCAACAGTCATAACATAGGGTGACACAGAACTAGCTCTAGTTCATCAATGTAATGTAGGCATGTATTCCGAATATAGTCATACGTGCTTATGGAAAAGAACTTGCATGACATATTTTGTCCTACCCTCCCGTGGTAGCGGGGTTGTAAGGGCATTTCCCTACTCTGTGTTTTGGATGATGATGACAACCCTTTGTTGGTCTAATCTTGTGCTAAGTGTTTCAGGTTTTCGGTATTTAGGCCTACATCGGTTAGCTATTCTCTCTGAAAGGAAAGATCAAAGACAAAGTTTTCTACGCTTTTTATCTCTTTGGTCGTAGGGAACCCGTACTATCAAGAGGGAATCCACATTGGAAAGAGTTGGGGGAATCTTTTCACGTACACCTTCTTCACCCCTCTCTTGCCTTCCTTAGTTGTGAGAGAGAGATCTTCCCTTCTTATCCTACTGCTTGTCGCGGCTTCCCAACGGTTGTACCGCTCTCTGGAGTGGTTGTACCGTTGGTTCTTGGCACTTACCAGTCTTGATCGAGCGGTTGTACCGCTGCTTCCGGGCGGTGGTACCGCCACCATGCTCAGCAAAGACTACGGCGGTTGTTCCGGCCAAGTACCGGTCAAACCTCTGTTTTGGTGCGGTACTCGGGCGGTGGTGGCCCGGTTGGTATGGTTGTACCGGTACCACCAGTGCCCTGAGTGTTTCTACCGCTCAAGACTTAGCCGCCCAAGCGCTCAAGGCCAAGCGGTTGCACCGGTCCTGTACCGCTCGACTACCGCGCTCAGGGGTGACTCCCTATTGTTTCTATGCGTTGGTTGAGCGGTGGCTGGGCGGTTGGTCCGGTTGTTCTCATAAACCACTACTACCGCCTAGTCGCCCGGTTGTACCACCTGGTAGGGTTCTGCACGTAAACTGTGAGTCCCGGTTGTACCGCTGCAATACAGAAAACGCAGTAGCGGTTGGATTTTTAGGGTTGCTATATAAGGGTGTTTCTTCCACCTACCACACCTACCTCTTACCTCTCTCACTCCACCATTAATGCTACTCAAGCTCTCTTGCCCGATCTCTCTCTAGCCACTCAAACTTGTTGATTTGCTAGGGATTGAAGGAGGAGACCTAGATCTACACTTCCACCAAAGGAGATTTGTTTCCCCCATACTTTCTTGTGTAGATTTTGTTACTCTTGGGTGTTTGAGCACCCTAGACGGTTGAGTTCACCTTGGAGCCACATTCCATTGTGGTGAAGCTCCATGGTTTTGTTGGGAGCCTCCAATTAAGTTGTGGAGAGAGCCCCAACCTTGTTTGTAAAGGTCCGATTGCCGCCTCCAAGGGCACCAATAGTGGAATCACGGCATCTCGCATTGTGTGAGGGCGTGAGGAGAATACGGTGGCCCTAGTGGCTTCTTGGGGAGCATTGTGCCTCCACACTGCTCCAACAGAGACGTACTTCCCCTCAAAAGGAAGGAACTTCGGTAACACATCCTCGTCTTCACCGGCTCCCCTCTTGGTTATTTCGTGCCTTTACTTGTGCAAGCTTATTTGTGTTATATCACTTGCTTTCTTGTGTGCTTGTTGTTATTGCATCATATAGGTTGCTCACCTAGTTGCATATCTAGACAACCTACTTTGATGCAAAGTCTACATTGGTAAAGAAAAGATAAAAAAATTTAGTTGCCTATTCATCCCCCTCTAGTGAACTATATCGATCCTTTCAATTGGTATTAGAGCCTCGTCTCTTTACTAAGGACTTTTCCGTCTGAAGAGTATGGTTGACACCGTAGACGGTGTGGAGGAGCACTCCGGTGTGAATCCGATCTCGCCTACGGGCGATGGGGGAACCGCGGTCTCTCGTGAGGAATTCAATGTGGCTTTGGAAACATTGAAAACCTCCATGATGACCGAGGTTGAAAGCATGTTTAATAAATTCATAGAAGGGCTTAAACTATCCACCGCACCGTTGAAAGTGAGTGATCCCACTAACAAGGCGACGGATGCTAACTCCGACAAGGGGGAATCTACGAGTGAAAAGGCTCCTTTTTCTAGTGGTAAAAATGGCACCGACATCTTTGCCCATGTGGAACCTCCACTTGTTTATGGTGGACCGATTCCTTCCACCCATTTGAATCATGCCGGTTGTCCCCCTAAGATTGTGAAAAAATGAGGACTTTGATTCTTGGGTCTATCGTTTTAAGCGTCATTTAAATCATGTGAATACTAATCTTTGGAGAATCATTGAAGAAGGTTTCTATCCGCATGACCGAAGCAACTTCACTCCTAGAGAAGCCACGGATAATCAATTCAATGAGAATGCTCTCTTCATCATCCAAGATGCAATTCCACTCGAAGATCGTCCTCACCTCCGTCCCTTCGCCATGGCCAAAGATGCATGGCACCAAGTTGTTTCCCTCTACAGGGGAAGCGCAAGCATTCAACGCTCCAACTATGAAGTGGTGCAAGATGAAGACGATGAGTTTGCAATGAAAGAAGATGAAGAACCTCGTGAGCTTTATCGGAGAGTAACCAAACTCGTGGTCTCACACTGAGATCATGGGAGCAAGGATACGGATGACAATTGGATCAAGCGCAAATTCCTCAAGGCAATGATGCCTTACCACAAGGCCGTGTCCTCCGTCATTCGTCAAAGGACGGACTTCCACACTTTGTCCTGAACATCTTGGATGAGTTTGTTGCTATGAGCATCTTGAACAAAACCGCCGACAATGCGGTGCTACGTTCTCAAAGAGCAAAGAAGCCCAACCTTGCATTAAAAGCCAAGGTTAGGGTGGAAGAAGAGGATGAAGAGGAAGAAGAGGAGAGCAACCCCGAAGATACAAAGTATGCCTATCATGAACACATGGCTCTTGCTTTAAGGCATTTGGAGCAAGAAGAACTCAAGGCCCCACTTCAACAAGAACAACTCAAGTGGCGCGAAGGTCAAGCAACGTATGAGGACTTGCTATAATTGTGGCAATGTGAGTCATTTTGTTGCCGAATGCCCTTATGAGAAGAGGGAAGACAATGGTGGAAAGCTCATTCGAAAGGACAAAGCCAAGTCTTTCCCCAACAAGAGCAACTCCACCAAGAAGACTCCTCCCAAGGCGTTGGTGGTACAAGAAGAGTACAATGAGTATGATGATGATGATGAAGATGGTGAGTCAGTTGCCATGGCCTCTGTTGCCATTGCGACAACTCCACGGGTGTCACTCTTTGACTCACCCAATGAGAGCATCACCGCCAAGTGCCTCATGGCTAAAGCCACCAACAAGGTAACCCCCAACATCAAAACTACCATCATTAATAATCCTTCTTTAACGGATTGCATTGATGAATATGACAAATCTAATGTGGAGGAGAATGAGTTTGAGTCCTTTATGGGTAAACTCAAGGATAAATCCAAGAAGCACTTCGTTGATCTCTTGGAACAACTTGGTGAAGCCAATGACATGATCGAGGCTCATGAAGATACTATCTCTAAGATGGAGGGGCATAATCGTGACTATGCCAATGAGATTTTGGATCTTTCCAATGCTCTTGAGGAAGAGCGTGGTCTTCGTTTGGCTCTTGAGGAGTCACGCAATGTTGATCACACTAAGTTAAAGAAAGATCTTGATCATGCTCTTGTTGTTTCTTGTGTGCTAAACTCCAAGAAGGCCAAGCTTGGGGTTGATCTTGCTAGACTCAAAGAGGAGTTTGACTTACTTGACAAGGCTCACAAGGTCTTGAAGGGTGCTCATGCTAGCCTCAAAGAGTCTCAAGATCAACTTCAAGTAAAGCTAACCAAGGAAAAAGCCACTTTTCCTCATATGATGTTAATTGATAATGCAAATGCTACTAACCCATGTTGTGAGCATGTGCATCTTGTTGAGGAGAATGCTAAGTTGAAAGAGCAACTTGAGAAAGGTCTTGTGTCTTGCATACAAGGCGAGAAGAACCTCAATGACCTTTTGAGCAACCAAAAGGGAGTTGTGGCCAAGGAAGGGATTGGGTACGCGCCCAAGTCCAAGAACAAGAAGAAGGATGACAAGGCCAAACGACCTCCCCCTCTCAAGGAAACCTTTGTGAAGGAGGGAGATGGTTCTACTAAGGAGAAGAAGAAGAACACCGTGAAGGGTAGTGATGCCAAGAAGGGCAACACTTCCCTTCCCAACAAAGTCGGCGACTTTAACCCTTCTTATGTGTTGTGCCGTGCTAGTGATGGGCATGTTTATGCCAAATTTGTTGGTTCTCCTTATGAGTACATTGAGTGGTCTATTTGGGTTCCTAAGACCCTTGTTACTAACATCAAAGGACCCATTACAAAATGGGTACCTAAAACAAAGCATTGATCTCTCGTAGGTGTTTGCTTCCGGTGGGGGATCATGGTTGCTCGATAGTGGAGCTACTACTCATATGACTGGAAGCAAGGACTTGGTGGTGGACATGCAAAAGATTACATCCATGCCCACCAACGTCGAGTGGGGTGACACCTCGTCCTCTAAGGTATTGGGACTCGGCAAGGTGGTCATTTCCCATGATCTCACGATTGAGAAGGTCATGCTTGTTAAGTCCCTTGCATACAATTTACTTTCCGTTCATTAACTTGCACTCATGGGCTTTGCCACCTTCTTTGATGTTGATACCGGGGCCCTCTTGTGGAGCAATACTCTTAAAGTAGCCTTTGTTGGGCATGTCGAAAACGGTCTCTATGTGATTAACTTTTCAGAGTGACTCACTAAGACCGCGACATACCTAATGGCTAAAGTTGACGCGGGATGGCTTTGGCATCACCGTTTAGCCCATGTCAATATGATATCTTTGCAAAGTATTCTCAAGGGGTACCATGTCCATGGACTAACAAATGTTAGTTTTGCTAAAGATCGTGCTTGCAGTGCCTGTATCGAAGGAAAGCTTCATGAAAAGGCTCACCCACCCACGACTATCATCTACTATAAGAGGCCTTTGGAGCTCCTTCACTTGGATCCCTTTGGGCCTCCATCCTTTGATAGTCTCGGGGGTAGAAAGTATTGCTTGGTGATTGTGGATGACTATTCAAGATACACTTGGGTATATTTCTTCAAGAGGAAGAGCGAGACCCAACAAACCGTCATTGACTTTGCAAATGAAGCCCAACATCAACACAATGCAAAGATCTTGACAATAAGAAGTGACAACGGCACCGAGTTCAAGAACTACACCTTGGATGAGTTTCTTAGTGATGAGGGGATCAAGCATCAATATTCCGCACCATACACCCCTCAACAAAATGGTGTAGCGGAAAAGAAGAACCGGACGTTGATGGATGCGGCAAGGACCATGATGGCGGAGTTCAAGTCTCCATACAACTTTTGGGCCGAAGCCATCAACACCACGTGTCATGCATCCAATCGGCTCTACCTCCGCAAGGGCTTGAACAAGACTCCATATGAGATACTCACTGGTAACAAGCCCAACCTCAAGTACTTTCGGGTGTTCGGGTGTAAGTGTTTCATTCTCAAGGAAGGTGTTTGTTTGTATAAGTTTGAGGCTAGAGCTTATGAGGGCATATTTTTTGGTTATTCTAAAAACTCTCATGCTTACCGTGTCCTCAGTAAGTCCACGGGACTTATTGAGGAGACGTGTAACGTGGAGTTTGATGAGAATAACGGCTCCCAAGTGGAGCAAAGTGTCACTTGTGATGTAGGTGATGAAATTCCTCCTCAAGCCATAAGAAGAATGGGAGTTGGCTTTATCCTACCCATTGAGGAACCCCTTGTGGCCGAAGGAGAAGGACAATGCTCCACTCAAGTGGAGCCATCACCAACCCAAGGCCCACACGCTTCCGAAGAACAAAGTGAAGGCCCTCAACCTCAAGAACAAGACCAAGGGCAAGATCAATCTCAAGATGGAGTTGAAACATCAAGTGATGCCCAAGGTCAAGTTCTCTCCTCCGAGCAAGTTCAAGATCAAGAACTTCCTCGAGATCAAGAACAAGCTCAAGACAGCTGAGGGAGTCCTGGATTAGGGGGTCTCCGGACAGCCGGACTATATCCTTTGGCCGGACTGTTGGACTATGAAGATACGAGATTGAAGACTTCGTCCCGTGTCCGGATGGGACTCTAATTGGCGTGGAAGGCAAGCTAGGCAATACGGATATGTATATCTCCTCCTTTGTAACCGACCTTGTGTAACCCTAGCCCCCTCCGGTGTCTATATAAACCAGAGGGTTTAGTCCGTAGGACAACATACAATCATACCATAGGCTAGCTTCTAGGGTTTAGCCTCTTTGATCTTGTGTGTCAGATTTCGGGTTCTGGCAGACCCTTGAGGTTCAAACACTGGGGTGCGCGCGGAGATTTCGCCTCCTACCTACCTGCACCCCTCCGCCTTGCTAGGATGTGAGCTAAGGAAAGAACAACGCAAGAGACACAGGGTTTATACTGGTTCGGGCCACCGTTGTGGTGTAATACCCTACTCCAGTGTGTGGTGTGGTCGATTGCCTCTTGGGCTGATGATGAACAATACAAGGAAGAACAGCCTCGCGAGGGTCTGTTCTTGGCTGGGGTGATGAACTACTGGGAGGAGCTCAGTCACCTTTCTCTCTCTCTCTCTCTTTCTGATCTTCTCTCTCTCTTTCCCTGCCTCTACCTACTCTCTGCCTTGTCCCTTTGCTCTGTGGGTGGCTGGTCCTATTTATAGAGACCCTGGTCCTCTTCCCAAATATCGAGCGGGAAGGGAGCCAACAATGGCGGGCTAATTTGAAGGGGGACAGCTAGTATCAACTATCCTGACAAAAGTAGTCTTCGCCTGCGCAAAGCTCTGGTGATGATGCCGTCTTGGGCTCCACGGTGATCTCCGTCTCGTAGTCCTCCTGGTCTTGGTCTCGTTGCACCGAAATGGCAACCTTTGCCTGATGCCTCGGTACTCCGCGGCTGCGCTTGCCCCCTTTGCACCAAAGGGGAAGGGGGGACGCTGCGCGGGCTGGCACCCGCCTGGCACCCCCGGTCGTCATGGCTTGCGTCACGGGCACCTTGTGAGGTACCCCGCCTTGATCTCTCCGCCTCCTCGTGAGCCAGCCTGATGAGGCTGCGCCTGAGGAAGCTCCGGGTCGTCCGCCCCGCGAGGCTTGGCCCCTCGCGAGGGTCTTGGGTTTGTGTTGGTGAAGATGGGCCGCGCTGGGCCCCCCTTTGAGCCACGCCACAGGCCGCAGGCAGGCAAGTCTGGGGACCCCCGTTCCCAGAACGCCGACAGTAGCCCCCGGGCCCAAGGCACGCCCGGACTTGGCCATGCTGGGAGGCGGAAGGGCAAGAGCGAAGCGCCGCGGGCCCTAACAGCCTGCGGCCTTGGGCGCCGCGTGGTGGTTGATTGGACGTGGGCGGCACTGTCCCCCCACGCCCTCCTTATCTTGCGTCGTGCTAGGCAGACCCGTAGTCGTACACAGCCGTTCCCCTGTTTGGTTTCTCGAGCGCCCTCTGTCCTTCCTCCGCTCGAACTCTGGTTTCTGTTTCCAACTCAATCTTGAACCTCCCCCCTTCCCATCGCCATGGCTCCGACGAAGAAGGGAAGAGGGGAGAAACCCGTGTCTCCGCCTTGCCCGCCGCCGTTGGCGGCCCCCGCCGAGGGCTTGGGCAAAGTCAGCTTGGCTCTGGCCACCATCTTCAATGAATGCGGGAGGACGACGGCTTGGCCCGCGTCCCACTTCTCCATCGGCAGGATAGCCACCGAGGTCCCGTATTTTGCCGACGCCCTGTGGGCGGGTCTGGTTCCTCCCTTTTCTGATTTCCTCAATGCCGTCCTCTCCCATTATCAGATCCACATGATGCACCTGGGTCCTGAATCCATCGCTCTCCTTTCGGTCTTCGCCTTTGTTTGCGAGGCTATGATCGGCATCCTTCCTTCGGTTGCCTTGCTGCGCCACTTCTTCTCGCTACGTCTTGTTGACCCTACCCAACGCTGGGCGTGTGTAAGCTTCGTTGCCGCGCCTGAGACGGCGGCCTCTGGGATTGACTTCAAGCTCCCTCCGCCCGCGGCCGGGTTCCGCGAGCGGTGGCTGTATGTGGATGCCGGGGTGCCCAGCCCCCTGCTATCGGAGCCAACTTCGCCTGCTGTCCCCAATTCGGGCTGGGGCCAGGAGACGCTTGAGAGCCCCCGGCTCGTCTTCGTCTGGCACTGCTTCGCGTTCTTGAGGTCGCTTGGCGTGACAGTGCCCAAGGTGGTGAAGGAGTTCCTGCTACGCCGCGTTGCTCCTCTCCACGCCGGATGTGGGCCTTCAGCGGGCGCGATGAACGTATGAGGCTCCAGGAAGAGGACCTGGCACCTGAAGTGCTGAGGACGGCGCTCTTGACCCTGACGGGGGACCCCAACCCTGGCAGTATCCAGCAGGGAGGGGCCTTGCTGTACCTCTGCCAGAGCAGGGGCGATCTTGTGAGACAGATGCCTATCTTCGATGAGTGGGGGCCGCGCCCCGTCGGCCTTCAGGGGCCTCGTGAGAACCCAGTGGTGGTGACTGCCCTTCCAGTCGGCCCAGGCGACTCTTCCTCAAGTGGCGGAGCAGGGAGGCTCGAGGCGCCAGAGGCCGAGGGGGCTCCCGGCGGGGTGACAGCGCCGGGCGAGGCTCGTGAGGAAGCAGTTATCGGGGCCCACGCCGCCGAGGCTGAGGGTGACAAGCAGCTGCCCTCTGCGCCTTCGACCGAGGCCACCGAGGCTCCGGCGGCTTCTCTTGGCGAGGTGATTGGCGGCGCACGCCAGGCAGGCGCCCCTGACGTAGATCGCCTTGACGCTCCATCTTCGTCGCAGGTTGATCCCTGCGCCCGACTCTTAGGCCGCTTCCGCGTGGACTTTCAGGCCCTCCAGAAGGGAAGGGAGGCCTTGGGCGACTATCACCCTTGTTGCCTGCTGAAGCATAGGAAGTACTTCGCCACCGATGAGTAAGCCTTCTCCTTTCCCAGCTCCCAATCCTCCTGTTGCTCTTACCGACTCTTGCTCCGCAGGCCCCTTCCAGCCGAGCTTGCGCAGACGGCTGAGGAGCCGCCCCCCTTGGCTTCGCCCCCTCCATCGTCCTCAAGCGCTCCAAGCAGTGGAGCCCTTGTGGTGAGGGCGACTGACGAGGCGAACCGTCCCGAGTCGTATCATGGCCCTGCGCACCTCGCGATCCTTCGCGGGCCTTCTCTTGGCATAGCCGGCCTGCCGTGGGCTTCTCACCTGGTCGTGGACTGTGATTGGCTGAGGCGCTTCCTGCACTCTTCACCTGGGGACGGGCTGGCCCCCGGCCAGGCTTCTGACGCGGCGTGCCCAGCCGTCGCGAGGGTGCCAGCCCCCAGCCCCCAGCCCGGCGGGGGAGTGCTGGCTCGCGGCCCCCGGCGCTTGCTTGGGGCAGATGATGGTGTGGAGGATGTGCTCGGGCGTGCTCGGGAGCGTCGCGCTCTCCGCCAAGGATTTCTTCGAAGGGCGGCTGACGTGGTAAGCCTGCTTGGAGAGGAGCTTGCCTATGAAGACACGCGCCTTGAGGCCGAAGGCCTGCGCCTAGCTGCAGAGAGGCGCGAGCTGGAGGGCGCCATCACCCTTGTGCGCCGTCAGCGCGATCTTGACGACGCAGAGGCCAAGGCGTCGCTGGTGGCCTCTCGGGAGGCCCGATCTTGGGCTGCTGAGGAGGCTCGGGAAGCTGACCGGCGGCGAACGGCGGCGGAGGAGCGGGCTCGGGAGCTCCTGGCCTGGTGCCACTCATTGGAGGAGCAGGTGGAGCTGCGCGAGGCAGCTCTCGCGTCGATGAAGGTGGCCTCCGGCGACTCAGCAGAGCTCTAGAAGCGTGAGGACGCGCTGACGCTGGAAGCCGCCGAACGCACCTGTGAGTACGAGCGTCTGGAGACGAGGGAGCACTTGGTGACGCAGGCGGAGGATGATGTCGCCGCACGGGAAGCCCGCATCCTGGAGGAGGTCAGACGCTGAGTGGCGATGGCGCATTTGAACCTCGAGCACGAGTTCGACGAGAAGCTGGGGTTGATCCGGGCCGAAGCTGAAGGCAGGACTGCTGCCTTGAGGGCCAAGCTGGAGGAGGCAACGCGGCGGGCCGACGCTTTCCGGGCCGCTCTTGAGGTGGCGCAAGGTGAGTTAACCGCTTCCCAGGCCGAGGTGCTCCTTCTTCGCCAGCGGGTGGAGGAGGCTGATGTCGTCGTGGGCCAGAACGCGGACGAGATTCGTCAGCGGCGGATCCTGGAGCACGAGCACGGCCCCATGCTTGCCACGCTCCGGGAGAGAGCCAAAGCAGCCTTGGGCAACATTTGCGAGGCGGCTGTTGGCGAGCCGCACACAGTCAACTATGCTGGCAATCTTCAGTTCTTCACTGACGTGGTGACGCAGCTGGAGGCGCGGTCGGTTAGGGCTGACAGGTTGGTGGAGGATAGGAGCCGCGGCCTGCTTGGGCGCGCCTTTTCTCGCGTCTTCAGCCACCTCCAAGACATGGATCCCCACTTTGATTTTGACGCCGCCATCGCCCCGGTCCCCCAGGCCGTTTGAGGCGACCTGGCGCGCTGGGTGGAGGACAATGTGGACGCTCTTATCAGGGCCTTCGCTTCAGACAACGACAACGCGATCGTGGCGGCCGACGAGGGTGGCGTGGTGAACGGCCCTGACGCCGCTGGCGGCGATGCAGACAGCAATGGCGAGTTCAACGACGCCAACAACGGCTCGGGTGGTGCTCTTGAGAACGCATTGGGAGATTCATCCGACTGATTGTGCATCGCTCCTACTTCCTTACCCTACATGAATAGAGCTCAGGTTTGGGCCTGATTGCAGTGAGAGCATTTTGGAGGGGGAGCCCCTTATGTAAAACTTGTGCTCATCGTATTAGTAGACGCTACATTGCCCATGCGCCCGCGCCAAGTGGTTGGCCCAAGCGACGCGCTGGTCGGCTAGTTTACCTTTGTTCCGTGCTGGCCCTGAGGCAGCCCGTGGGGGGTTGTGGTGTTTCGGGTGTTCCCTGATTGGGTTCGTGGGATCTACAGTAAAACATCCTCCTGAGAGGTCACGTCGGCGGCAGTCTGGGCTGCGCGCAAGCTAGGCCTGACCCGGCTCGCGAGGGGCTCGTGAGGGGAGGAAGCTGAGGCGATGCGGTAACCGAAACACGAGAAATTGCTTGAACGAGACTAAGCACCCCTTCCCCGAACACACGCAAATCTCAAATTCGAATCCAACTTGAATCCAGCGGGGGAAAACGGCAACCAAAGGGAAAAGCGACGAAAGCAAACAAAAGGCCGCGTCCGGCACCTAGTCTAGTCTTGGACGTCTTCTCACCAGCGCGGAGCTAAGTGCTGCCACTGGGCGTGGGAGGGAGCCCCAGGGCCTGAGGCCGGCACCCCTGAGACTCCGGGGCATGTACAGCCCCACTCATTATTACGTGAGAGTGTCACGGGGCGGCGAGCTTCACAGGCACTGGGCCTTCTTCATAGGTACCGGCCTTGCTTCATATGCCAGATGAGGGCCCCGCCTTGCACCACACTCTAGTGCCATCGACGATGACCGGAAACCAGGACGCCGCCGATGGGGTAGAGCGGTCGCCAGCGGTTCCCCCGACGACCACGGGTCCTCCGCCGGGGGCAGGCCCCGAGGCACCTCCCCAGCGGAGGGCCTACCTCCTAAGAGCACCTTGCTCCGAACGCTGCGGTGGTGATGTCGGATCCCGGCCCCTCTCCTGCAGCCCCCTGCGCCCTCCTCCCGAGGGGCAGGAGACTGTGGGAGCGGGGCAGCTGCTCGCTGTGGCGACCTGCACCTCCTGCGATCCATGGTCAGCGTATGCCTGCTCCTGAAAAACTAGCGGTACCCGATAATCGGTGGCGCCATCGTGGCCAGTGGGACTGTCCCGGGGCTCCCGGAAAGGCTCAGCTTCTGGCGCCTCGTCCCCCCAGCTTGGGCTGAGGAGCGAGCCTTGTTCGCTCTCGTGTGGGTGTCCTCGGTCCATCATGAGGGGCACGTATTCCTCCGGTGCCGTCGTCCCGAATGCCATGCCGTAATGCCCCGCATGCCACGCGGTCCTGCCTGATGTGCCCACCGTGGGGTGGTAGCGCAGCTGTCCACTGGGGTCGCGGGTCGCGTCGAGTCCTTCTTCTTCGCGGACAGGGAGCGGGGGCAGCGCCGCCGCCGGTCCGGCGCTGACAGCTTCGCTGGCGTTGGAGTAGCCTTGGAGCCCGTGGGCGCGCGCAGAGCCCCCGCGCGGGACGCCCTGGGCCTGAGATGGGAGCTGGGTGGAGAAGGGGTGAGCCCCCGAGGCGGCGAAGCCCAGGAGCTCTGCCACTTGCTCCAGCAGCACGTCGTGGCCGCCCTCCAGCAGCCTGCACTGCAGCAGCTCTCGGGCCACTGTGAGCACGGCCTTCGAGTTCGCCTGCTCCCTGCGGGTGTACGGTGTCGTGGTCGCAACGTGATTGGAGGCCCTTGCTGCCGACCGCGCCTGCCGCGGTGTGAGAGCTGTCGGAGCCTGTCCACGTCGTCCGCGGCCCGCAGCACCCTGCGGACCACGAGCTGCCTGGGCACGGGGTCGCCCGAGGCAAGCGGCTCTGCGCAGGCGGGCCACGCTGCCCACGGATCTGGGTTGCCCGCCTGGTCGCCGGACATGGTGATGACGACGCGACGGGGCGCGAAGTGGTAGAAGGTGGATTCCGGCGCACCCCTACCTGGCGCGCCAAATGTCGGATTTCGGGTTCCGGCAGACCCTTGAGGTTCGAACACTGGGGTGCGCACGGAGATTTCACCTCCTACCTACCTGCACCCCTCCGCCTTGCTAGGATCTGAGCTAAGGAAAGAACAACGCAAGAGACACAGGGTTTATACTGGTTCGGGCCACCGTTGTGGTGTAATACCCTACTCCAGTGTGTGGTGTGGTCGATTGCCTCTTGGGCTGATGATGATGAACAATACAAGGAAGAACAGCCTCGCGAGGGTCTATTCTTGGCTGGGGTGATGAACTACTGGGAGGAGCTCAGTCACCTTTCTCTCTCTCTCTCTCTCTCTCTCTCTCTCTCTCTCTTTCTGATCTTCTCTCTCTCTCTCTCTCTCTCTCTCTCTTTCCCTGCCTCTGCCTACTCTCTGCCTTGTCCCTTTGCTCTGTGGGTGGCTGGTCCTATTTATAGAGGCCCTGGTCCTCTTCCCAAATATCGAGCGGGAAGGGAGCCAACAACGGCGGGCTAATTTGAAGGGGGACAGCTAGTATCAACTATCCTGACAAAAGTAGTCTTCGCCTGCGCAAAGCTCTGGTGATGACGCCGTCTTGGGCTCCACGGTGACCTCCATCTCGTAGTCCTCCTGGTCTTGGTCTCGTTGCACCGAAATGGCAACCTTTGCCTGATGCCTTGGTACCCCGCGGCTGTGCTTGCCCCCTTTGCACCAAAGGGGAAGGGGGGATGCTGCGCGGGCTGGCACCCGCCTGGCACCCCCGGTCGTCATGGCTTGCGTCACGGGCACCTCGTGAGGTACCCCGCCTTGATCTCTCCGCCTCCTCGTGAGCCAGCCTGACGAGGCCACTCCTGAGGAAGCTCCGCGTCGTCCGCCCCGCGAGGCTTGGCCCCTCGCGAGGGTCTTGGGTTTGTGTTGGTGAAGATGGGCCACGTTGGGCCCCCCTTTGAGCCACGCCGCAGGCCGCAGGCAGGCAAGTCTGGGGACCCCCGTTCCCAGAACGCCGACATCGTGGTAGATCAACTCTTGTAATACTCATATCATCAAGAACATCAAGCAGGACATAGGGTATTACCTCCATCAAGAGGGCCCGAATCTGGGTAAACATCGTGTCCCCTGCCTCGTGTTACCATCCGCCTTAGACGCCCCCTACCCGAGATCCGCCGGTTTTGACACCGACATTGGTGCTTTCATTGAGAGTTCCACTGTGTCGTCACCATAATGCTTGATGGCTCCTTTGATCATCGCTAGCGATGCGGTCCAGGGTGAGGCTTTCCTCCCCGGACAGATCTTCGTATTCGGAGGCTTCGCACTGCGGGCCAATTCGCTTGGCCATCTCGAGCAGATCGAGAACTACACCCCTGGCCATCAGGTCAGGTTCGAAAACTTAAACTACACTGCCGACATCCGCGAAGACTTGATCTTCGACGGATTCGAGCCCATGTCGGGTACGCCGCACAGTCATGACGAGCATGATGTAACTCTACCGTCGGACAGTGTTCGGGAGATCGCATCCGCAACCACTCCGGCCGTTAATCCAGAGCAAATTGCGCCATCCAAGAGCAGAGGGATAGACCCCGCCATGGAGGCCGCCCTCTCAGTGGCGATAGAGCCAGATACTGACTTCACCCCTTACGAGAGCCGTGTCGCCGAACCACTGGGTTCATCTCCGGCCACGGACTCCAAGCCGATCACATCCGTGCCCGTCGAATCCGACTGGGCATCGATCATGGAGTTCACCTCCGCGGATATCTTTCAGCACTCGCCCTTTGGCGATGTGCTAAATTCATTAAGGTCTCTCTCCTTGTCAGGAGAACCTTGGCCGAACTATGTCCGGTTAGAATGGGATGCAGACGACGAAGAAATTCGCTGCCCACCCACCACCCACTTAGTAGCCACTATCGATGACTTAACCGACATGCTCGACTTCGACTCCGAAGACTTCGACAGTATGGACGACGAAGCCGGAGACGAACAGGAACCACCGCCCTCAGGGCGCTGGACCGCCACCTCATCATATGATATATATACATGGTGGACACCCCCAAAGAAGGCAATGGCGACGAGACAGCGGAGGATGACCCCTCCAAGAAGCAACCCAAGCGCCGACGTCAGCGGCGCCACTCTAAGTCCCGCCATAGCAAGAGCAGTGATACTGGCACAAGAGATAATAACACTCCGGATAGCGCCGAAGACAACGACAATCCCCTCTAGCACGATGTAGAGCTGGAGGATGAACAAGCTAGCCCCCCAGAGCAGGCAGCAGATGGAGAACCAAAGGAGGACAATTACACGCCTCTCTCCGAAGACGAGGCGAGCCTCGGCCACGATGAGTTTATCGTGCCTGAGGACTCCGTCGAGCAAGAGCGCTTCAAGCGCCGGCTTATGGCCACGGCAAATAGCCTGAAGAAAAAGCAGCAACAGCTTCAAGCTGATCAAGACTTGCTAGCAGACAGGTGGACCGAAGTCCTTGCGGCCGAGGAGCATGAACTCGAGCGCCCGTCCAAGAGTTACCCAAAACGCAGGTTGCTACCTCACCTCAAGGAGGAAGCATTGAAACCTCATTCACCAGTGTACGATGCGGCTGACCGGCCACTACGCGGCCGAGCCAGAGAGGCGTTTCAGCCTGAAGTTCAGCCCGCACCCCGTCGCCACTCAATCAAAAATACTAAGGCCCGGGGTAACACAGAGGACCTGCGAGACATATTGGACAGTAAGGAAAAAAATCACAAGGTCAATATACAGGACACGGGCACGCGCGCCAACACGGGATGATGATCGTCGCGTCGGATACACCAAGAGTAAATCCAGCCGGGCCGAATACATCAGACAAGACTCATACAAACTGCGTCGGGATATAGCCCGACACAGAGGCACCGCACACCCCCTATGCTTCACTGATGAAGTTATGAATCATGAATTCCCGGAGGGTTTCAAACCCGTAAATATCGAATCATACGATGGCACAACAGATCCCGCTGTATGGATTGAGGATTTCCTCCTTCACATCCACATGGCTCGCGGTGATGATCTACATGCCATCAAGTACCTCCCACTAAAACTCAAAGGACCAGCTCGGCATTGGCTGAACAGCTTGCCAGCAGATTCTATCGGTAGTTGGGAGGATCTAGAAGACGCATTCCTTGACAACTTCCAGGGCACTTATGTGCGGCCACCGGATGCTGATGACTTGAGCCACATAACCCAGCAGCCAGGGGAATCGGCCAGACAATTCTGGACACGGTTCCTGACTAAGAAAAACCAAATTGTAGACTGTCCGGATGCAGAGGCCCTAGCGGCATTCAAGCATAACATCCGCGACGAGTGGCTCGCCCGCCACCTCGGCCAGGAGAAGCCGAAATCTATGGAAGCCCTCACAACACTCATGACCCACTTTTGCGCGGGCGAGGACAGCTGGCTGGCTCGCAGCAACAACACATCAAGGAATCCGGATACCTTGGATACCAAAGATGTTAACGGTAGGCAGCGTCGTAACAGACCAAAGCGCCGCAATAACAGCGATAACACCGAAGATACGACAGTCAATGCCGGATTCAGAGGCTCTAGACCCGGTCAGCGGAAAAAGGCATTTAAAAGAAATACTCCCGCTCCGTCCAGTCTGGATCGCATACTAGATCGCTTGTGTCAAATGCACGGCACCCCCGACAAGCCAGCCAATTGCACCAACAGAGAATGCTGGGTGTTCAAGCAGAACGGCAAGTTAAATGCCGAAAACAAGGACAAGGGGTTGCATAGCGATGATGAGGAGGAGCCCCGGCTGCCGAACATAGGAGCACAGAAGGGGTTTCCCCCACAAGTGAAGATAGGGAACATGATATACGCAACCCACATTCCCAAGAGGGAGCGGAAGCATGCACTAAGGGACGTCTATGCGATGGAGCCCGTCGCCCCAAAGTTCAACCCATGGTCTGCTTGCCCGATCACCTTTGATCGCAGGGACCACCCCACTAGCATCCGTCATGGCGGATCTGCCGCACTGGTCCTAGACCCCATCATTGACGGATTTCACCTCACTCGAGTCCTTATGGACGGCGGCAGCAGCCTGAACCTGCTTTATCAGGATACAATGCGAAAAATGGGTATCGATCCCTCGAGGATCAAACCCAGCAAAACCACCTTTAAAGGCGTCATACCAGGTGTAGAGGCCCATTGGACAGGCTCAATCACACTGGAAGTGGTCTTCAGATCACCGGACAACTTCTGAAGCGAAGAGTTAATCTTCGACATCGTCCCGTTTCGCAGTGGCTATCATGCACTGCTCGGACGGACAACATTTGCAAAATTCAATGCAGTGCCGCATTACGCATACCTCAAGCTCAAGATGCCAGGACCTCACGGGGTCATAATAGTAAATGGAAACATGGAACGCTCGCTCCGTATGGAAGAGCACACTGCGGCCCTTGCAGCAGAAGCACAAAGCAGCCTGTTCAGGCAGACCACTCATTCAGCGTCACAGCCCCCGGACACCTTCAAGCGAGTCCGGAACAAGCTGCAACAGGATCGCCTGGCACGATCAGAGCTCGCCTAGCAATTCGGCCCCCGTCCTAGTCCCAGTGAAGCGACGAAATCCGTGCTGCGCGTACATAACTAGGCATTGAAAACACCATGGACAAAGGCGGGGGCACGATCAGGACACGCCCCGCATTGTGGCTTAACTGTACTAGGGGTTGTATACCTTTGTCATTCCTTTTCTCTTTCAGGGCCTAACTCTCTGGAAGCCCTTTCCGGCAGTACGATTGCCGGACACATTCCGGAAGCAACAACCAAGGCGGCAAGAAGCTAAGATGAACACGGGAACCGCCAGGTGGTCTCTAGTAATAATTGATATACCCGCTTTTCACTATTTATGCGTAGCTTGCCCTGGGATAGGACATTTCGAATTGTCCTACTTTATGCTTATTGCACTATTTGTACCAAGTACTCTTCGACGTATTATTTAAATAACAATGCATATCATTAATCTGTCATTGCATTATTTAAGTTTTTCTCTTTCTCTTATATGTCCATTTACGACAATCCGCACCCGCACGTTCGGGTACGGTCAGTTCGCCAGGGGTTCTCGTTTACCCCACAATATGGCGCAAGAAGTCCGAACACTTTCGACAGTGCGGCACCCCGAACTTATATCATTATATGCATCAGCTCCGAATCATGTCTTTGGTCAAATGTTGGGTTGCCCAGCTCCCATGCTTTGGTACCTTACATTCCGCTATATTGGCTAAGGTAGCGGTGGGAGAACTACTGCGATTGTGTCCCGGTTCTTCCGGATGAGCACCTCAGTAGAGAAAGCCAAAAACTGACTGTCATGATAAGGCAAGAGACTGGTCGCTGTTCGAGAGGTCTCAAGTCCTTAAAGACTTTTTCTGCTTTGGGCGAGGAGTCAGCCTTGTCCGGCTTAGGTGTGTATAGTGCCCCAAATTCGGCCCTCCGAATACCAGGGGCTTCGCCAAAATTTAAAATCATAGACTTCTAAGGCTAAGTGAGAGTGATAAAGCATTATAGTCCGATTGCCCGGTTCGTTGCGCTGAACACCTCCCTTGAAGGACCCAAAATTGGGGTAAAGAGTGCTCAGGTTTATCCCGAACACCCCAGTACTAGTTACATGGGGGCAGAAGTCGACGACTGGCCAACTCTCAGATTTTATGAACGGCCACACAGAAGGTAATATTTTAAATTAAGAAAGCATCGCATGATGCAAATGAACTCGTTTCATATTACAGGATCACATGAGCATGTTCATTCAAAAATTACATCCTTGGCACACTCATCTGCCACTAGGCGGGAACCCTTCAGGACACTCTCATAATAATTCTCGGGGCAACGATGCTCCTTGCCCTCCGGCGGCCCCTCCTTCACCAGCTTCACGGCGTCCAGCTTCGCCCAGTGCACCTTCGCCCGGGCAAAAGCTCTGCGTGCACCCTCGATGTAGACGGACCGCTTGATGACTTCAAGACGTGGGCAAGCTTCCACAAGCCGCCTCACCAGACCGAAGTAGCTGCCGGACAGGGGCTCGCCAGGCCACATCCGGACTATAAGGCCCCTCATGGCCTGTTCGGCCGCCTTGTGAAGCTCGACCAACTGCTTCAGCTGGTCGCTCAAGGGCACGGGGTGTTCGGTTCCAGTATACTAAGACTAGAACAACTTCTCCGTCGAGCTCCCCTCCTCAGCCCGGTAAAACTCCGCGGCATCCAGTACACTGTGGGGAAGATCTGCAAACACTCCTGGAGAGCTCCGAACTCGGGTACGAAAAAGAAAAGTCTCCTTCACGTGCTTGCTTTGCATAATGAATGCCTTACCCGCTGCTATCTTCTTCACCGCGTCAATCTCCTGGAGGGCCTTGTGTGCTTCGGCCTTGGCTCTCCGCACACTTTCAAGCGCCTGCGCGAGCTCGGACTCTCGCGTCTTAGAGTCAAACTCCAAGGACTCGTGCTTTTTTGCGAGAGCCTCGAGCTCTTGCTGCACGTCTCCTACTCTGGCTTCTTGCTTCTCCCTCTCAATATGCTCCTTGGCCGCTTTGTCTTCGGCCTTGGACAGCGCTTTCCTCAGGGTCACCACTTCGGTCGTGGCCCCTGGCAAACCCATGATGATCCTATTATTTTATAATTGAATTTCTTTTTAACTATATAGACATGGGTATTTCTTACCTTTGCTCTCTTCAAGCTGCCTCTTGGTAAGGCCGAGCTCGTCCTCGGATCGCTTCAGGTCCTGCTTCAGCGCAGAGACCTTCGCAGTACGTGCGGCAGCGGCCAGCAGTGAAGCCTGCACATACACATAGACATACTCTAATTAGACTCTTGAGTTATCATTTGATCCTCTATTCGGCTTTTCTTCACGAACTCCGAACAGAGCATCAGGGGCTACTGTCTATGCAGTAATATTTTCTTATATTTTGATTGCTTACCTCAAAGCCTGTTAGGAGGCTCGCGCAAGCTTCGGTCAGTCCATTTTTGGCAGCCTGAACCTTCTCGACCACCGCACTCATGATAGTGCGGTGCTCTTCATCAATGGAAGCGCTGCGAAGCGCTTCCAGCAAGTTGTCCGGTGCCTCTGGTTGGACAGAGGACACCGGCACGGATGGTTGGCCCCCCTGCCGGAGTCCAGAACCATCTAAGGTTCCGGCGCAGTGTTCGGCTGCGGGTCGAACTCGGAGCCCGTAGGAGCCTCGCTCCCTTGGTACCCAGCGTCTGGGAAGTCGCCTCGAGGCGACCCCAGGACCACCTCCCCTTGGCTCGGTGCCTTTTGAGACAACACCTCGGCGTTGTCCGTAGGGCGAGGGGTGGTAGCGGTCGGGAGAGAACCGCTGTTCATATCCGACGAGTCCAGAGAGCCGCTCGACGAGGATACGTCGAGACGAGCTCGGGACGGACTGCATAATCATGTTCGGCATGAGGAGAGGCAGTGTAATAAAGCATACCATCAAGTACTATGGCGCCCGGACACTTACGATTTTGCCAGGGGCTTGACGCTAGGTAGCCACTTGTCGCCGCAGTTGGCGGCTGTCGTGGCGCAGTCCGGAGGGAGGGTCCTTCCCTTCTTGGACCCTTCGGCCTCCCTGGTTGGGTCGGCCTTCCTTTTCTTGTCTCCCCTGGCTGGGGGGGGGAGAACTTTCCTCTTCCTCCTCCTCTTCTTTGTGGGAGGAGTGCGTGTCAGAGTCATCGGACGATGAGTCCGATACAACCTTGCGCCGGAGACCCTTTCGGGTCCCCGCGGTCTTCTTCTTGGTCTTATTCACCGGCACCTTGTAAGGTGCTGGAGTCAGCATCTCCGTTAGGAGAGCGCCTGCAGGATCTTCGGGCAGGGGGGCTAGGCAATCAAGCTGCTCCGCTGTCTTTATCCATTCCTGTTAATGGCATAGAAGCTTAGATCCTGCATATGACTAAACCGGGGCAAATAAATACCCTGAGAGATATAAAAACTTACCGGATTGGCGCGGCATTTTGGCGCTGAGTCCGTGGTCCTCGGTGAGGGAAGGAGGAATCTCGGTGCCCTTGAACAGCACCCTCCAGACGTCCTCGTGCGTCGTGTCATAGAGCTCTCGCAGCGTCTGGTGCTTGGCCGAGTCGAACTCCCACAAATCGAATGCCCGTCGTTGACACGGGAGGATCCGGCGGAAGAGCATGACCTGGACCACATTGACGAGCTTGATTTTCTTGCTTGTCATATTCCGGATACAGGTCTGGAGTCCGGTCAACTCTACCGAAGAACCCCATGACAGGCCCTTCTCGTTCCAGGAGGTGAGCCGCGTGGGGATTCCGGATCGAAATTTGGGGGCCGCCACCCAGTTGGAGTCACGCGGCTCGGTGATGTAGAACCACCCTGATTGCCACCCCTTTATGGTATCCACATAGGTGCCCTCGAGCCAGGTGACATTAGGCATCTTGCCCACCATGGCGCCTCCGCACTCTGCTTGCTGGCCACCCACCACCTTCGGTTTAACATTGAAGGTTTTTAGCCATAGGCCGAAGTGGGGCCTGATGTGGAGGAAGGCCTCGCACACGACGATAAACACTGTGATGTAGAGGATGAAATTAGGGGCCAAATCATGAAAATCCAGCCCATAGTAGAACATGAGCCCGCGGACAAACAGGTGGACGGGAAATCCCAGTCCGCGGACAAAATGGGTAAGAAAAACTACCCTCTCATGGGGTTCGGGCGTTGGGATGATCTGCCCCGCATTTGGCAGCCAGTGCGCGATATCCGCGGCCAAATATCCGGCTTCCCGTAACTTTTTGATGTTCTCCTCCGTACCATCCACTTGCCTCCTCCTCCGGACATGCTTGGAGTGGTTTGAGAAGAGGAACGCGAGCTTGGGCGCTAGAGCTCAAGTGTGCGGGAATGGGTAAGCAAGGAGGAAGAAGGCGTGGGTGAGAAGACTGAATCCTTGTCCCTTTATAAGGGCGGAAGAGGCGATGCGTCTCCCCACTTGCCTGGTAAAACCGCTTATTCCCCAGGCGCCGTAATTGATGGCGCGGTTGGGTTACCCACGTCCGTATTGATGAGAATCCCGTAATAAGGGGGACACGATCTCTGCTTTGACAAGATGTGTCGAGAAAACCGCCCCATGTTATGTGCGGTGCTAGTTGAGAAAAACGGTTCGAATAATGACCGAGCCATGACATAATGTCGTGCTGTCAGAACGCGTCAGCAGATTAGATTTGTGCAAATATTATTCTCTCTGCAGTAGTATGTAGAACTTGTTTTGTAGAGCCAGACACTATTCTGGTGTTCAAAATCTTCTATGGAGTGTTTGGAGGAGGAACCTGCCTTGCAATGCCGAAGAAAATACTGCGCGCCAGACTCATCGTCATTGAAGCCTAGTTTAGGGGCTACTGAGGGAGTCCTGGATTAGGGGGTCTCCGGACAGCCGGACTATATCCTTTGGCCGGACTGTTGGACTATGAAGATACGAGATTGAAGACTTCGTCCCGTGTCCGGATGGGACTCTACTTGGCATGGAAGGCAAGCTAGGCAATACGGATATGTATATCTCCTCCTTTGTAACCGACTTTCTGTAACCCTAGCTCCCTCCGGTGTCTATATAAACCGGAGGGTTTAGTCCGTAGGACAACATACTATCATACCATAGGCTAGCTTCTAGGGTTTAGCCTCTTTGATCTCATGGTAGATCAACTCTTGTAATACTCATATCATCAAGAACAATCAAGTAGGACGTAGGGTATTACCTCCATCAAGAGGGCCCGAACCTGGGTAAACATCGTGTCCCCTGCCTCCTGTTACCATCCGCCTTAGACGCACAGTTCGGGACCCTCTACCCGAGATCCGCCGGTTTTGACACCGACAACGGCGCTCAAGATGATCAAGTGACCGCTCCTCGACTCACCCCCGAGGAGGAATTAGAGCATCGTGCCGCCAAGATTGCATCCAAGCTCTCCACCAAGGGTTATCTCATGAAGAATGTGCTTGGAAGCATTAAAAAGGGGGTAAGCACTCGTAGACAATTGTCAAACTATTGTGAACATCACGCGTTTGTCTCTTGTGTTGAACCCCAAAAGGTCTATGAGGCGCTCGAAGATCCGGATTGGCTCAATTCCATGCATGAAGAACTCAACAACTTCGAGTACAACAAGGTGTGGAGATTGGTGCCAAGGCCAACGGGGAACCACAATGTCATTGGAACCAAGTGGATATTCAAGAACAAGCAAGATGCTCATGGGACCATAGTTCGCAACAAGGCAAGATTGGTAGCACAAGGCTACTCCCAAGTCAAGGGTATCGACTACGGTGAAACATTTGCTCCCGTTGCTCGCCTTGAATCCATTCATTTGTTGATTGCTTATGCTTCCCATCATAACTTTAAGTTACAACAAATGGATGTGAAGAGTGATTTTCTTAATGTTCCTATTAATGAGTTGGTATATGTCAAGCAACCCCCCCGGGTTCGAGGATCCCTACTTCCCCGATCATGTGTATCAACTCGATAAGGCACTCTATGGCCTTAAGCAAGCCCCACGTGTGTGGTATGACCACCTTACCAAGTTGTTGCAAGATCGTGGATTTGAAGTTGGGCAAATCGATCCCACTCTTTTTACTAAGAAGGTCAAAGGGGAGTTGTTTGTGTGCCAACTATATGTTGATGACATTATCTTTGGTTCCCCTAACAAAGCTTTCAATGAGGAATTTGCCGCTCTCATGACCTCTAAGTTCAAGATGTCTTTGATGGGAGAGTTGAAGTTTTTCCTTGGATTCGAATTCAAACAAAGAAGAGAAGGAACCTTCATCAACCAAGCCAAATACACTTAAGACATGCTAAAGAGATTCAAGCTAAGTGATGTCAAGCCGGCTTCCACTCCAATGCCTACCAAGTGCCAACTTGACATTGACCCCAATGGTAAAGCGGTGGATCAAAAGGTATATCGCTCCATGATTGGCTCCTTGCTTTACCTTTGTGCATCTAGACCAGATGTCATGTTGAGTGTGGGAATTTGTGCACGGTTTCAAGCTGCACCTAAGGAAAGCCACTTTGTGGCGGTCAAGCGAATCATTCGATATTTGGCTCATACCCCAAACTTTGGCTTATGGTACCCAAGAGGAGCAAACTTCAAGCTTGTAGGTTATTCGGACTCGGATTGGGCGGGAGACAAAGTGGATAGGAAGTCCACTTCCGGGGGTGCCAGTTCCTTGGTTGCTCTTTGGTAAGTTGGTCCTCTAAGAAGCAAAGTTGTGTGTCTCTCTCGTCCACCGAAGCAGAGTATGTGGCGGCCGGGAGTTGTTGTGCATAACTTCTTTGGATGAGGCAAACTTTAAAGTATTAGGGTGTCATTTGTGACAAAGTGCCTCTTTGGTGTGACAATGAAAGTGCCATTGAGGGAGTCCTGGATTAGGGGGTCTCCGGACAGCTGGACTATATCCTTTGGCCGGACTATTGGACTATGAAGATACAAGATTGAAGACTTTGTCCCGTGTCCGGATGGGACTCTACTTGGCGTGGAAGGCAAGCTAGGCAATACGCATATGGAGATATCCTCCCTTGTAACCGACTCTGTGTAACCCTAGCTCCCTCCGGTGTCTCTATAAACTGGAGGGTTTAGTCCGTAGGACAAGATACAATCATACCATAGGCTAGCTTCTAGGGTTTAGCCTCTATGATCTCGTGGTAGATCAACTCTTGTAATACTCATATCATCAGGAATAATTAAGCAGGACGTAGGGTATTACCTCCATCAAGAGGGCCCAAACCTGGGTAAAACATTGTGTCCCCTGCTTCCTGTTACCATCCGCCTTAGATGCACAGTTCGGGACCCCCTACCCGAGATCCCCGGTTTTGACACTGACATTGGTGCTTTAATTGAGAGTTCCACTGTGTCCTCACCATAAGGCTTGATGGCTCCTTCGATCATCGGTAGCAATGCGGTCCAGGGTGAGGTTTTCCTCCTCGGACAAATCTTTGTATTCAGCAGCTTCGCACTGCGGCCAATTCGCTTGGCCATCTGGAGCAGATCGAGAGCTACGCCCCTGGCCATCAGGTCAGATTCGGAAACTTAAACTACACTGCCGACGTCCGCGGAGACTTGATCTTCGACGGATTTGAGCTCGTGTCAGGTGCGCCGCACAGTCATGACGAGCACGACGTAACTCTGCCGTCGGACAGTGTTCGGGAGATCGCATCTGCAACTACTCCGTCTATCAATCCGGAGCAAATCGCTCCATCCAAAAGCGGAGGGATAGACCCCGCCATGGAGATCGCACTCTCAGTGGCGATGGAGCCGGATACTGACTTCACCCCTTACGAGAGCTGTGTCGCCGAACCACTGGATTCACCTCCGCCATGGACTCCGAGCCGCTTACATCCGTGCCCACCGAATCCGACTGGGCGCCGATCATGGAGTTCGCCTCCGCGGATATCTTTCAGCACTCGCCCTTCGGCGATGTGCTAAATTCATTAAGGTCCCTCTCCCTGTCAGGAGAACCTTGGCTGAACTATGTTTGGCTAGAATGGGATGCGGACGACGAAGAAATTCGCTGCCCACCCACCACCCACTTAGTAGCCACTGTCGACGATTTAACCGACATGCTCGACTTCGACTCCGAAGACATCGACGGTATGGACGACGATGCAAGAGACGAGCATGAACCATCAAGATTTCTCTCAACCCGGTTCAACACTTCAAGACGAAGCATATTGAGATTCGGTATTACTTCATCCGGGATCACATTAGGCGAGGGGAGATCGAGCTCAACTATGTCAACACTCATGATAACCTTGCAGATATTTTCATGAAGCCCTTGGATGAAGCAAGATTTCGCGAGTTAAAGCATGAGCTAAATATCATTGATTCAAGCAATGTTGCTTGAACCCTTGCACACCTCACCATACTCAACTTGCTATCTTGTTTAGGTGTAGGCATGGACATAGGGGTAGTGTTGTTCTCTCAATGAAATCTCCCCCCATTATGCATAAATTAATCATCTCTTTCACATAAGCCATTTTTGATGGTATTTGTGCTTCAAAGACAAGTGTTGGTCCTGGGCCCAAGGATAATTCTTCACGGTGCCATACCAATTGACTCAAACATAGGTGGCTCCGGCCACTGCCCTCTTTGGAGAGGTTGTGCTTCGAGTTTTGTCCTTGTTGTCTTTGTCCTCATTTGTTTTCTTAGGCTCTAGGTGTTGTGGTCTCCAAGTGTGGTTTTTCCTTCGTTGTTGTTCTTTTAGTCTCTTGGAGATCCTCACACCATATTCCAGTCCCGTGCCCTATCCCAAGCCTTCCTCGTCCCTTGAGAAACCTCTACTCCAATTGCACACACTTGATCTTGGCTTTGGTAATGCTGACCGGGTGGTACAACCGGTGTTACGGGCGGTTCTACCGCTGGTACACTCGGGTTGTCCCGCCCCAAGAGGACTCCCAGCGGTGCTTGAGCGATTCCACCACTCAACCACTAGGGTGCCCTTCTGGCTGGTGCTACCGGTTGGTTACAGGCGGTACTACCGCTGCCTACTTGGCGACGGAAGTACCGCCCACAACCATTGGCTCGTACCAGGTAGCGGTACAACCGCTCTCTTGAGAGGTACAACCGCCACGTGTCTTTGGGCCTATATACTGCAGACGGGGCTGAAGGGAGTTTCTTTTTCCCCTCATCCCCTATTCTTCCCATCTTGTGCCCTAGCCACCGGTCGCCATTGCCGCTTCCCCGGAGTGCTTCTCGCGCTTCGGATCCGTGGGGTCTCCGTGGATCCTCTCCAAGGAGGCCTCCTCCCTCCCTATCTCTTCCCATGGATGTCGGTAATGCCCCATGTCCCTCGTTCTTCGTTCTAGGGTTCTTTCCCTACTTCTAGGGCATTACTTGACATTTCGCGTTTATTGTTTAAACTATTGGGTGGAAGAGATCTATATTTGTCTCCTACTTAGATTGCACTTCTTAGAGATTAGAATATGCCTAGTGTGATTCATTATTGGCGGTTAGATCTATTTCTTACTGGTAGTACCGCTGTTCAACGGTTCTACCGCCTATACGGGCGGTACAACCACTGGAGCGGTACTACCGGTAGGAGAACCGATACAACCGAGATATCTGCACCACTATCGGTGTCAAAACCGGCGGATCTCGGGTAGGGGGTCCCGAACTGTGCATCTAGGTCGGATGGTAACAGGAGGTAGGGGACACGATGTTTTACCCAGGTTCGGGCCCTCTTGATGGAGGTAAAACCCTACGTCCTGCTTGATTAATATTGATGATATGGGTAGTACAAGAGTAGATCTACCACGAGATCAGAGAGGCTAAACCCTAGAAGCTAGCCTATGGTATGATTGTTGTTCGTCCTACAGACTAAAACTCTCCGGTTTATATAGACACCGGAGAGGGCTAGGGTTACACAGAGTCGGTTACAATGGTAGGAGATCTACATATCCGTATCACCAAGCTTGCCTTCCACGCCAAGGAAAGTCCCTTCCGGACATGGGACGAAGTCTTCAATCTTGTATCTTCATAGTCCAGGAGTCTGGCCGAAGGTATAGTCCGGCCATCCGGACACCCCCTAATCCAGGACTCCCCCAGTAGCCCCTGAACCAGGCTTCAATGATGATGAGTCCGGCGCGCAGATTGTCTTCGGCATTGCAAGGCAGGTTCCTCCGCCAAGTACTTCATAGAAGATTTTGAACACAAAGGTAGTGTCCGGCTCTGCAAAATAAGTTTCCACATATTGCCATAGAGAGAATAATATTTACACAAATCTAATCTGCTGACGTATTCCGTAGCGTGACATCACACCACGGCCAAGTCTTTATTTGAATCGTTTTATTGTCCCACCTTAGCGCGTTTAGCGAGGCGGTTTCCTTGGCACGTCTTGTTAAAGCAGAGATTGTGTCCCCTTATTTCGGGATTCTCATCAATACGGGCGTGGGTAACCCAACCGTACCCGTTGGTATATTTTCTCGATCAAAGGCGAGTCCCAAACGGTCACGGGGAAGGCCCTTGGTATTCAACCTCTTATAAAGAGACCAAGGGTTTACTCCTTTCTTTCAATCTCAAACGAGTTCACCCTTCGCCTCGAGTTCCAACACCCAAGGCTCCAGATTTCAGGCGCTTCGGACCTTCGACAATGTCCGGTTCCGACCTTCGAGGCCGATGGATGCCCTCCTCCGTCACGGAGGAGGACGTGCTGAAGTTGAGAGAGGCCAGGTTCTTGACCGGCGAAATCTCGCATAGGCTGCCTGCTCAAGGGCAGGTCATTCCCACTCCCAAGCCCGGTGAGAGTGTGGTGTTCATGTCTCACTTCCTTCGGGGGCTAGGCTTCCCGACGGATCCCTTCGTGAGGGGGCTCATGTATTATTATGGGCTGGAATTTCACGACTTAGCCCCAGAGTCCATCCTCCATATTTCCTCATTCATCATCGTGTGTGAAGCCTTCCTCCGTATCACTCCTCACTTCGGACTATGGCTCAAGACCTTCAAAGTAGAGCCGAAGATGATCGAGGGATGGCATGCGGAGTGCGGAGGTGCTTTTATAAGCAAGAATGCTGGTACTCCATGGCCCGAGGGCTCTTTTCAAGAGGAGTCCAGCTTATGGCAGCGAGAGTAGTTTTATATTACCGCTCCCAGGGCCCCTAAGTGGGTGGCGCCACCTGCCTTTTGCTCGGGTCCCCCGCCACGACTGGCGTCATGGGTCAATACGGGGCTGGACTGGGGGCCGGCAAAGGACGTGCCCCTGTTGCAGGGCCACATCCGAGATCTCCTAGAAAGAGACATCAGTCTGGTCATGGTGACGCAGGTTATGTTAATTCGTCGAGTTCTGCCCTGCAAACGTCGCCCCCTCCGCTTGTGGGAGTTCAACCCGGTGGGACCATGAGTTCTCCAACATTTTCTTGGCATGACACCCGTGGAGATGTACAAATTGTTCTTTGGACCACAAGTAGCGTGTCCGGATTCTACAGAGGACGCAGGTCTGAGCTGTAATCATCCGGATACTCAAGTAAGTAGCCTTGTGCCCGAACTTGCTATCCATATATTTATCATAAAATTGCCCCTAAAAGAGCTGTCCTTTAAACAGGAGTGGATAGAGAAAGCAAAGCTAATCAAGTGTCCGGTCCCCCTCCCTGAGACCACGCTGGGTCCCGTGCTAGTCAGGATTTTGGAGGTTGTGCCTTCAAAGGGAAGCGAGGGAGGGGACAAGGGAGCTACAGCCTCCTCAAAGGAGGTTGTCCGGAAGGGAGGAATCGAAAATTTCTCTCCTCAGGGGAAGAAGAGGACCGCCTCTGAAGACCCGGAGACCATGGCCTTAAAGCGGGGGAAGAAATCTTCGCCAGAGGGTCCTGTGCTGGGGGATAGTTTGGCCGAATTATGCCCTCAAGGGGATCAGCCCTCCACCGAGCCGTAAGTAGAGAGGAGTTTTATTTTTAAGAAATGAGAGAAATCCCTGCTTTATATCTGAGAAGTAATCGAAAATTTACCTTGTAGCTCGGACCTTAGCCCTTCTCAGCAGAGCTCGTCTTCGGGGGATCTTCTTTCGGAGAAGATGGAGAGCGGAACGCCTCCACCTGCCGTACTGCCTTGCGAGGCGGGCGATCCTGAGGTATCGTCGCGGAGGGTTTCTCCGAATCCGGCGGGGCTGGAAGGTAGTCATATGGCCCCCCAAAGCCCTCCGCGTCCGGCCTTCAAAAAGGGCCATCAGACGAGTCCGGCGCCGTCTGGTGTGCGGTCGGAGGAGCTGACGGATCTGCTAGGGCGAGCATCTATCTCAGAGGAGCACCGTGCATTGATGGGTACAATGATTGAGAGGATTTCATCCGCGGAGAGCGGATTGCACGAGGCCGTCAGGAGTTTACTGACAGGTTTTGAGGTACGCAAAATAATGTACCCTTTTTGGACAGTTGCACATAAATAAGATGCGCCCTGTGTAGATAGTAGCCCCTGAGACTCTGTGTGTTGTCAAAAGTGACGGCGCACAGAGGATCATAATCCCAGGTCTAATATGCCGCCTTTATATGTAGGTGGCGAAGTGTCCGGTGGCCAGCCGGACTGATGGATTTGCCGAGCTAAAGCGGCAACTTGACGTGGCAGATGCCGACATCGCGCTTGTCAACAAGCGGCTTGACGAGGCACAAGATATGTAATTCCTTCGGCGGCGCCTGGTAAGAGGAGCTTTATGCCAGTATCTTACAATGTGTGCGCTTGATGCAGATGGTGTTGCTACCATGGAGAATCTTCGGGCGGAACTTGCCCGAGCCAAGGAGCAAGCCAGGAAAAGTGATGTGGCTGCCGGAAAGGCAATTGAAGAGCTGAAAGCCGAACTGGCTGCTCACCGCCGAAGCAAGAAGGAAATGGCCGAGATGCCCGTGAAGCTGAAGAACGCTGCTGACCGTTGCAAGCTTCTTGAAAAAGAAGATCGGGCGGAACAGACGGACCTGAAGAAGGCCATTGCCGATGGCAAGGATGCTCGCTCTGCGATGAGAGCTGTGAAGGAGGAGCTGCGTCAGGCCGGAGAAATCGTGGCTGGAAAGCCCTTTATGCTGCGGAGGAGGTTCTATGATCCTAAACATGCTCCGTTAGACCAGATGTGGAGTACGGCGGACACCTATCTGGATTTAGCAGCGAGTGCCGCAGATGCGGCCGAGCACTTCCGAGATCAAGAAGATCGCGAAGTGGAAAAGCTCTTCTGGTCGCAGTTCCACAATCCAGAGCGTCCACTGTCATTAGCCGATCGTTTGGCCGAATGGGCCGAGCTAAATAGGTTGTCCGGACTCGCCATGAAGTATGTTGTGAGTCATCTATGGCCAGATAGACCAGAGCCGAAAAGTTATTTCAACTTGGTGCAGCAGTTCCTTGGTGCGGCGCCGCATATCAATGCGATGAAGAGGTCAGCGTGCATAGAGGGTGCGCGGATGGCTCTTGCCTGTGTCAAGACATACTGGGCGGAAATGGAAGCCACCGCTGTTGCATCCCTAGACTCGGATGGAAGCCAAGTACCTGCCGAGCGCTATTTTCAGGAAGTTCTGCAAGGCACTCGTTTAATAGAGACGCATTGCTCGAAGGATACTATATTCGAATAGCATGTATTATTGTAAAACAATATTTTGATAAATTGTAGAAGCTTTTTATACTTGTGCCTGCAAGTATTATGATACCTCCTGTGCGGCTGTTTAACATGTATGTATATATAATCTGAAAGATGTCAGTCGTCGGCTTCAGCCCCCACACACATAATGCGGGGGTGTTCGCAGAAGGCGCATTTTCACACTTGATCCAACGTCTTGGTCCTACAAAGGAGGTGATAGCGCAGCGAACTAGGCAATCGGACTATGATGCTTTATCACTTTCACTTAGCCATAGGAGTTTGACATTGAGGCTACTTATATAGCCCCTAGTGGCGCCTGCGCTCGCTCGAACTCGGGGCGCGTATGTGCCTGGCCGGGAAATGGCCCTTCGTTAATGCGGAGGAATCCTAAAGATTCCGGTATGTCATCGAGTGGTTGGCCAGTCTCATGCTATATCATGGCAGTCAGTTTTCGGCTTTCTCTACTGAGGTGCTCGCCTGGCCGAACCGGGGCACAATCGCAGTAGTTCTCCTGGTGCCGCCTTAGCCGATAGAGTGGAATGTAAGGCAGCAAAACACAGGAGCCGGGCAAACCCAACATTTGACCAAAGACATGATTCGGAGCTGATGCATATAAGGCCAAACTCGCGATGCCGAACACTCCCTAAGGTATTCAGTCTTTATGAGGGCGGGCGGGATAATGCCCTTAGTAATAAGCCCCTAGTGTCTAGGTACGTGCAAAACTCTGACGTGGCCACATGCCAAAATGCCAGCCTCCTCCTTGGTTATACCAAGAAACCAGGGGATGTGTATCAACAAGAGATAGTAAAAAAGGTTTACGCAGGGTCTTAATCTGAAAAGAATCCTTGGAACGGGTCCCTGCTGCACGTCTGCGCCTGTTCTCCATTGTGCCGTATCCTGGACGGGCGTAGCACGGTGTTCATCTGTAAAAGAGAGGAACTTAGTTAAAGAAAGATCGTGCCAAACATGAGTTATACTAAATAAACAAAGTATAAATCGAAATGGGTAAAATTGAGCTTTATTGTCTCTTGTTTTATATGCGCGGAGCCCCTAGTATAGGGGTATACGACTATTAAGCCTTTATCAATTGTATGTTTATGCCGGACTCGTCTAGCCGTGTCCGTGGTCTTGACGACCTGTTTAGATGCTTTGGCTGGTGAAGCCACTTTATTGTGGGGCTGTCAAGGCAGCCGCACTGTTTTCTGCGCGGGAGGAACACTCAATGTTTTCCCTTTAATGAGATGATGCCTCGTGGACCGGGCATCTTAAGCGTAAGAGATGCATAATGCGGTATTGCATTAAAGCGGGCGAAAGCTTCGCGTCCCAGCAGTGCTTGATAGCTACTTGAGAATGGGGCGATGTCGAAAGTTAGCTATGCGCAACGGAAGTTATCGGGGGAGCCGAACATAACTTCTAGCCGAAGAGAACCCATGCAACGGGCATCCGGGCCTGGCGTTACCCCTTGAAAGGAGGTTTTGTTATAGGGAATTTTTTTGTGTCTATCCCCATGTTGCGGATTGTGTCCTGGTATAACAGGTTTAGACCACTGCCGCCATCCATCAGGACATTTGTAAAATGGAGTCCGCCGATTATTGGATCTAATACCAAGGCAGTCCGACTCGCGTTCCGGATACTTCTAGAGTAATCTTGATGGTCGAAGGTGATTGGTTTTAACAACCATTGGTGAGACTCCTTTGGGATAAGCCGTATGGCGCGTATCTCTTGTGGCGCCATTCTGTTCGTCACGTGAAGTAAGTTTACTGTTTTGACTTCTTGTGGGAAATCCTTTTGTTTCCTGGTGCTCTGCTTGTGGGGTTCGTCGTCGTCCTCACTTGGTGTGTCGAGCCCCTTGTGTTCGGCTTTGAGCTTGCCGGCTTGCTTGAAAACCCAACAATCTCTGTGGGTATGGTTCGCAGGCTTCCCAGGAGTACTGTGTATTTGACATATCTTGACAAGATTTTGTTTAAGTTGGATAGCTCGTCCCTGTTATCCTTGAGGGACGGCTTTCTCTGATTCTGCCGCGAGCTTTTGAATCCGGCGTTGACCGCCGTGCTCTTTGGGCTGTTTCCCTTATTCCAGCGCTGGTCCTTGCTGCGTCGGGGTTTTCCGTTTCCATCCCTAACTTCGGATGTACTTGGGTCGCTGGTGCTGCATCTTGCCAACCAGCTGTCCTCTCCTGCGCAAAAGCGGGTCATGAGGCTTGTCAATGCGGCCATTGTTCTTGGCTTTTCTTGGCCGAGGTGTCTGGCGAGCCATTCATCTCGAACGTTGTGCTTAAAAGCTGCTAGGGCTTCGGCGTCCGGACAGTCGATTATCTGATTCTTTTTAGTACGAAATATGTTCCAGAATTTCTGGGCTGACTCTCCGGGCTGTTGAGTTATGTGACCGAGATCGTCTGCATCCGGAGGGCGGACATAGGTCCCTTGAAAATTTGCCCGGAAAGCATCCTTAAGCTCTTCCCAACTTCCAATGGTGTTTTCGGGAAGGCTTTTGAGCCAATGCCGGGCTGGCCCTTTAAGCTTGAGGGGTAAGTATTTTATGGCGTGGAGGTCATCTCCTCTGGCCATGTGTATGTGGAGGATATAATCCTCGATCCAGACCCCAGGGTCTGTTGTTCCGTCGTACGCCTCTATGTTTACGGACTTGAATCCCGCTGGAAATTCATGGTCCAGCACCTCATCGGTGAAACATAGGGGGTGTGCGGCACCCCTGTATTTGGGTGTGCCGTGATGTTCGGATATTTGTTGTGTTGCATTGCTTACTAGAGCTTGCTTTCTTGGCCCGTATATAGATCTGGCTGGGCCGTCTTTTTGATGTGGATCCTTTGGTGGATCGCGTGCCGGCTTGTGTGCACTGCCGCTTGCCGCTCCATGCTGGCCATGCGGTCGTCCATCCGACCGGATGGCTTTCCTATTTTTTGACTGCGGGGGCTCTAAGGCCTCCTCATCAAATTCAGGCAGTAGCTTTCGCTTTGGATAGCTTTTTGTGCGGCGACTGCCGACATATTTGTCTGCGGTGTTGCGTACTTTGCTCCATCTGATTCTGAGTGCATCTTCCGCAGTTTTGAGCTTCCGCTTCTGCTTTTTCAGGCTATGCGCAGTGGCGACGAGCCTTTTGTGGAGGTTCTTCTACTCCATAAGTTTATCCGGCGTAAGGTTGTCAGGACTGTTGTTTTCGCCGGGGACGGGGTGTTCGGTTTGTTTATCCAAGTTTCCCTGTTTGGACGCTTGCTCGAAGGCATGTTCGTCATCCACCGGCTCGTCCTGCTCTATGGCTGGGTCTGTATGACTGCTGTCTCTATCGAGGCGGGGCTTGGAGCGGCACTTATGTCACCGCTTTGATTGATTTTCGAGTGAACGATCCCTCGTTGCATCCCTGTGTTCCTCGTCGTTGCTTCCTTTGGGTGTGTCCACCATCTATACATCATGAGATGAGGTGGCTGTCCAGTGCCTTATAGGCGTTGGTTCGTGTTCATCTCCTACATCGTCGTCCATACCGTCGATGTCTTTGGAGTCGAAGTCGAGCACGTCGTTTAAATTATCGACAGTGGCTACGAAGTGGGTGGTGGGTGGGCTTTGAATTTCTTCATCATCCGCATCCCAACCTTGTTGACCATAGTTCGGCCAGGGCTCTCCTGATAAAGAGAGAGACTTTAGTGAATTCAGAATATCGCCGAAGGGCGAGTGCTGAAAGATGTCCGCGGCGGTGAACTCCGTGATTGGCGCCCAATCGGGTTCGATCGGTCGGGGCATGGAGGGCTCGGAGTCTGGAGAGGAGTCCGGCTCCTTGGAGTCACGAGCTTTGCAGAGAATAGGGCTGGTGTTCGACTCGATCGCCATAGAGATTGCAGCCCCCGAGGCGGTGTCTAACCACCTATCCTCGATTGGTGTGATCGGCTCCGAGCTAGGGGTCGGAGCGGACACAGGTGCGGCCTCCAGGGCACTGTTCGGCGGCAGAGCTAAATCATGCCCATCATGACAGTGTGGCGCGCTTGGCTGTGGCTCGAATCCGTCGAAGATCGAGTCTCCGCGGATGTTGGCCGTGTAGTTCAAACTTCCAAATCTGACCTGATGGCCAGGGGCGTAGCTTTCAATCTGCTCCAAATGGCCAAGCGAATTGGCCCATAGTGCAAAGCCGCCGAATACGAAGATCTGTCCGGGGAGAAAAGTCTCACCCTGGATCGCATCGCTGTTGATGATTGGAGAAGCCATCGGGCCTAAAAGTGACGACAGAGAGGAACTCTCAATGAAAGCACCAATGTCGGTGTCAAAACCGGCGGATCTCGGGTAGGGGGTCCCGAACTGTGCATCTAGGTCGGATGGTAACAGGAGGCAGGGGACACGATATTTTACCCAGGTTCGGGCCCTCTTGATGGAGGTAAAACCCTACGTCCTGCTTGATTAATATTGATGATATGGGTAGTATAAGAGTAGATCTACCACGAGATCATAGAGGCTAAACCCTAGAAGCTAGCCTATGGTATGATTGTTGTTCGTCCTACGGACTAAAACTCTCTGGTTTATATAGACATCGGAGAGGGCTAGGGTTACACAGAGTCGGTTACAATGGTAGGAGATCTACATATCCATATCGCCAAGCTTGCCTTCCACGCCAAGGAAGGTCCCTTCCGGACACGGGATGAAGTCTTCAATCTTGTATCTTCATAGTCCAGGAGTCCGGCCGAAGGTATAGTCCGGCCATCCGCACACCCCCTAATCCAGGACTCCCTCAACCACGTAGCCCTGTTCTGTTTTCTATGTTTGTGCAATCTATCTATTCCTATGTTTGTGTGTGCAATCCTCTCATCTTTGATGGGTTTCTTGTGTTTCTCCTCATGCGTGTGCACAGGTGGCTCTAATTCTCGCTCTGCTCCTCGCAATACCAAGAAGCGGGCTAGGAGATGCCCGCGTCCGGCTGAGTCTGATGAAGAAGTTGTGATTCCCACCAAGACCACTCACCGTGAGAAGTCTGCCGCTGCCAAGCAACGTGTGGTCATGCCCTTGCACCGTTGGAAAGCCAAGGATTAGGAAGCCTTCTGCTCAAAGAACCCTTATGAGGTTCCTATTGCACCTCGATGGACCACCGTTCAGTTCCGGAATGAGATGCAAGTACGGATTGTTCATGAACTCTTTGAGCACAACAAGAACAGGTATGCCAAGCAGTGGAACTTCGATCTTGACCATTGGAGGAATAACTTGGAGTATTTCGGTGAGTCTTTGGCTCTCTATGAGGATTTGATTTGGTCAAGCTCATGTCGGTGAACTGTGACTTTGATGTTCAGCTTATCCATCAGTTCTATGCCACTGTTCATTTTGGAGAAGATATTGATGCTCGCACTCTCACGTTCATGTCCCGTGATGAGCTCTTTCAAGTGCCCTGGAGAGCTTTCTGCAATTCTCTTGGATATGACGACACATGCCTTGAGGGAAATGGTTGCATTCATCCTCACGACCGTCCAGAGTCCATGCCAAAGGAGAAACTTGCCCCCTTGTACATTCGGGGCCGTGGTATCCTTGGAGAGTCCAAGGACCTTGAGAAGGTCTTCGACATCATGCATCGTGTGTTCCGCAACGTGCTTCTGCCTAAGGTGGGCAATCAAGATGAGATTCATGGCTATCTTGTTGACCTGATGGTTGCTATGAAGACCAAGGTGGGATCTGGTGAAATGTTTGATGTGTCCAACTGGCTGTGGCACGAGATGTACAACATGGTCATCTACAGAAAGGTTCCTATTTATGCCCCATTTGTCATGTGCTTTCTGAACTCAGTTTGGGCTGTTCGCTGTCCTGGAGAGCTTCTTACATCTCCAGATAATCTCAATGTTCATGAAGTCAAGATACTCAAGAAAAAGAAACATGCAGAGCCTCACTTTCCTGCTCATGCTCCTGAGGATGTCTATGCCACTTCTGATGATGAGGACTTTGAGATGGATCCAGGGGCCAAGCCCTCTTGGGTGGACAAGCTCACAACCAAGGCGAAGAAGACTTTCTTCCTCCATACTGACATTCAAAAGAAGTTGTATGAGGCCCATGTCAATGAGAAGCTCGCACAACGTCGTCAGATTGCAATGATGAAGCACCTCAACATGCCAGTTCAGAGTGGTTTTGAGAAGAGCATCACACCGGAGGAACATTGGCTCTCTACTCACAACCTATGGTCTGATGATGAGGCTCCTCGCCAGCCCTCCACCTCCTTTGCTGCTGCTGATGACATCATGGAGGACCCAAATCAGGACGAAGATGACGAGTCTGCTGACGATGAGGATCCAGATGCTACCGAGGAGTCAGAGGAGGACAACTGAGCTCTGGGGCGTTAGTTTCGCTCTTTTCCTTTTTGGTGTCTTGATGCCAAAGGGGGAGAGAGTTTAGGTCTCGGGATTTGCATGGGTTCTTGTTTTGTTTTTCTTGGGTCAGTGTTCGTTTGTCCATTCGTGTCGTGTTGAACTTTCATTCGTGGAACTTGTTGCTTATCTCGTCTTGCATGGTGTAAGACATGCGCCTATCTAGCCCTCTATCTCTATTATCGGTGATTTTGTTGTTATTCCGTTATTATCTTTACCTTCATATTATGTGCTTATTGCTTATCTTCGCATTTTCTCTTGTCGAGTAGGAGTGGCGAGTCTATAAAATCTAGGGGAGTCTCGCCCTTAATGGGTGCCAAAATTGGGCACACATCTAGGGGGGTCCCGTCTACAGTTTCTAGATTTCCCTCGTGCAAATCCTGTTGTTGTCATCATCCACCAAAAAGGGGGATATTGTAAGGGCATTTCCCTACTCTGTGTTTTGGATGATGATGACAACCCTTTGTTAGTCTAATCTTGTGCTAAGTGTTTCAAGTTTTCGGTATTTAGGCCTACATCAGTTAGCTATTCTCTCTGAAAGGAAAAGATTGAAGACGGAGTTTTCTACGCTTTTTTATCTCTTTGGTCGTAGGGAACCCATACTATCAAGAGGGAATCCACATTGGAAAGAGTTGGGGGAATCTTTTCACGTACACCTTCACCCCTCTCTTGCCTTCCTTAGTTGTGAGAGAGAGCTCTTCCCTTCTTATCCTACTAATTGCTGTGGCTTCCCAGCGGTTGTACCGCTCTCTGGAGCGGTTATACCGCTGGTTCTTGGCGCTTACCAGTCTTGATCAAGCGGTTGTACCGCTGCTTCCGGGCGGTGGTACCGCCACCATGCTCAGCAAAGACTACGACGGTTGTTCCGGCCAAGTACCGCCCAAGTACCGGTCAGACCTTTGTTTTGATGCGGTACTCGGGCGGTGGTGGCCCGGTTGGTCCGGTTGTACAGGTACCACCGATGCCCTAAGTGGTTCTACCGCTCAGGACTTAGTCGCCCAAGCGCTCAAGGCCAAGCGGTTGCACCAATCCTGTACTGCTCGACTACCGCACTCAGGGGTGACTCCCTACTGTTTCTATGCGGTGGTTGGGCGGTGGCTGGGCGGTTGGTCCGGTTGTTCTCATAAACCGGTACTACCGCCTAGTCGCCCGGTTGTACCGCCAGGTAGGGTTCTGCACGTAAACTGTGAGTCCCGGTTTTACCGGGACAAGGAGCGGTTGTACCGCTACAATACAGAAAACGCAGTAACGGTTGGATTTTTAGGGTTGCTATATAAGGGTGTTTCTTCCACCTACCACACCTACCTCTTACCTCTCTCACTCCACCATTAATGCTACTCAAGCTCTCTTTCCCGATCTCTCTCTAGCCACTCAAACTTGTTGATTTGCTAGGGATTGAAGGAGGAGACCTAGATCTACCCTTCCACCCAAGGAGATTTGTTTCCCCCATACTTTCTTGTGTGGATTTTGTTACTCTTGGGTGTTTGAGCACCCTAGATGGTTGAGGTCACCTCGGAGCCACATTCCATTGTGGTGAAGCTCCGTGGTTTCGTTGGGAGACTCCAATTAAGTTGTGGATAGAGCCCCAACCTTGTTTGTAAAGGTCCGATTGCCGCCTCCAAGGGCACCAATAGTGGAATCATAGCATCTCGCATTGTGTGAGGGCGTGAGGAGAATACGGTGGCCCTAGTGGCTTCTTGGGGAGCATTGTGCGTCCACACCGCTCCAACGAAGACATACTTCCCATCAAAAGGAAGGAACTTCGGTAACACACCCTCGTCTTCACCGGTTCCCCTCTTGGTTATTTCGTGCCTTTACTTGTGCAAGCTTATTTGTGTTATATCCCTTTCTTGCTTGTGTGCTTGTTGTTATTGCATCATATAGGTTGCTCACTGTCAGTGTCAAAACCGGCGGATCTCGGGTAGGGGGTACCGAACTGTGCGTTTAGGCCGGATGGTAACAGGAGGCAAGGGACACGAAGTTTTACCCAGGTTCGGGCCCTCTTGATGGAGGTAAAACCCTACGTCTTGCTTGATTAATATTGAAGATATGGGTGTTACAAGAGTAGATCTACCACGAGATCAGAGAGGCTAAACCCTAGAAGCTACCCTATGGTATGATTGTCTGTTGTGATTGTTGTCCTACGGACTAAAACCCTTCGGTTTATATAGACACCGGAGAGGGTTAGGGTTACACAAGGTCGGTTACAAAGGATGAGATATCCATATATGTATTGCCTAGCTTGTCTTCCACGCCAAGTAGAGTCCCATCCGGACACGAGACGAAGTCTTCAATCTTGTATCTGCATAGTCTAACAATCTGGCCAATGGAGATAGTCCGGCTGTCCGGAGACCCCCTAATCCAGGACTCCCTCAGTAGCCCCTGAACCAGGCTTCAATGACGATGAGTCTGGTGCGCAGTTGTCTTCGACATTGCAAGGCGGGTTCCTTCTCCAAATACATCACAGAAGAATTTGAATACGAGGATAGTGTCCGACCCTGCAAAATAAGTTCCACATTCCACCGCAGAGAGAATAATCTTTTCGCAGATCTAATTTGCTGGCTTGTTTTGACAACATGACGTCATGTCATGGCTCGGTGATTATCCGAACCGTTTCTCTTAATCCAGCTCCACACATAACGCGAGGCGGTTTCTTGACACGCCTTGCCGAAGCAGAGATCGTGTTCCCCTAATTACGGGATTCTCATTAATGCGGTCGTGGGTAACCCAACTGTGTCTAGGACCCCTAGATTATAGGCAAGTCCCGAACGGCTACGGAGAGGATGCTTGATATTCATCCTCTTTATAAGGGGACAAGGTTTTCGCTTTTTCCCTCTCGTGCTCAACCAAACCCTTCCCCCGCCTCGAGTTCTAACACCCAAAGCCCAGGTTAGGTGCTCCGGATCTTCAATCATGTCCGGATCCAGCCTTCAAGGCCGATGGATGCCCTCCTCCGTGACGGAAGAGGACATTAAGAAGTTGAGGGAGGCCAGATACCTGACCTCCGAGGTTTCGCATCGGCTGCCTGCTCGAGGGCAGGTCGTCCCTACCCCCGAACCCAACGAGAATGTTGTGTTCATCTCCCACTTCCTCCGAGGTCTTGGCCTCACTCTGGATCCCTTCGTCAGGGGCTTGATGTTCTATTACGGGCTAGATTTCCACGATCTAGCTCCGGACTCCTTTCTCCACATCACGACATTTATTGTCGTGTGTGAGGCCTTCCTCCGTGTGACCCCTCACTTCGGCCTGTGGCTCAAGACCTTTGAAGTACAACCGAAGATGATCGAGGGGCAACATGCAGCGTGCGGAGGTGCATCAATAGGCAAGATGGCCGGAGCTCCATGGCCGAAAGGCTCCTTTTCAGAGGTGTCCGAATTATGGCAACATGAGTAGTTTTACATCACGGCTCCCAGAAGTGCCAAGTGGGCGGCTGCCCCCGCTTTCTGCCCGGGCCCCCCCACCACAATTGATGTCATGGATTAGCAGGGGTCTGAGCTGGGGTCTAGCCAAGGACGTGCCTATACTGCAAAGCCGCATCCGAGATCTCTTCGAGGGAGATTTTAATTTAGTTGTGGTAATACAAGTTATGCTGGTTCGTCAAGTCTAGCCTTGCAAATGCCGGCCCCTGCGCTTGAGGGAGTTCAACTGAGAGGGACCACGTGCCATTCAAAGTTTCCTTGGCCAGACGCACGAGGAGATGTACAAGTCATTCTTCGGACCTCAAGTGGAATGTCCGGATATCACCGAGGACATGGGCTTGAGCAGTAACCGCGCCGCCGAACAAGTAAGAAATCCCCTAGCCGAACACACTGTCTTTTATTCGAAGTTATTTCTGAGAGTTCACCTTTTGACCAGGACTGGCTAACAAAGGCAAAGATGATTCGGTGTTTGGCCCTCCTCCCTAAGGGTTTGGAAAATCCGGTATTGGAGAAGATGCTCGAGGTCGCACCTTGCCCGGAGCCCTTGAAGGAAGATACCGAGGGAGATAATACGGGTGGACGCGGGCCCCCATCGCTATCCGCTCCAACCGAGGGAATGAGCGTCTCCACGAAGGAGGACGATCGGGGGAGGAAAAGGACTGCTTCTGAGGATCCGGAAGCCGAAGCCCCCAAACGGGAGAAAAGGTCTCCCACTGAGGGTCCTGCCTTGGGGGGTGTTTTTGCCGCGCAGAGTTCGCGGGGGGATCAGCCCTCCAACGAGTCGTAAGTGATCCAAAATATTTTAATAGTAAGGGTATGCTACCTTTTTCCTCTGAGAAAATAACCACCACATCTATCTTGCAGTTCGGGCCTCAACCCCTCTCAAATGAGCTCGTCTTCGGGGGATCTTCTTCCAGAGATGATGGAGAGCGAAACGCCTCCCCTGGAATCCTCTGCTCCAGAAGCGGGCGACCCCGAAGTGTCGTCGCGGAGGGCCTCTCCGGATACGGTGAGGCCAGAAGATAATCCCATAGACCCTCGAAGTCCCAGTGTCTGTCTCTCGAAGAGAGCATACGAAAGAGTCCGACACCGTCTGGTGTGCGGTCGGACGTTCTGAGGGAGTTGGTGGGGCAAGCGGCCATCTCAGAAGAGCACCGTACGCTGATGGGTACGGTGATGGAGAGAATCTCGTCCGCTGAAAGCGGATTACATGAAGCCTTTATGAGTCTATTGACAGGCTTTGAGGTATGTGAGATAATATGTGATAGTACTGCACATGTTAGGTGTGCCCTGTGTAGATAGTAGCCCCTGAGACTCTGGTTGTCGTCGAGAACGGTGGCGAACAGAGGATCATATTCCCAGGCAATAACCAAACTGCCTCTATGTGCAGGTGGTGGGAGCTCCGGTGGCTAGCCGTACTAGGGAGTTTGCCCAATTAAAACGGCAACTGGATGCGGCAGACGCCGACATCGAGCTTGTTAACAAGAGGCTTGACGAGGCACAGGGTAAGTGTTATTATCCGGTGAACGCCACATAGTAAGAGCAGCATAATGCCAGTATCTTTAATATGTTGTGACTGCAGATGGAGCTGCCACCGTGGAAGCCTTGAGGGCAGAACTTGCCCGAGCCAAGGAACAAGCGAGGATTAGTAATGCGACTGCTTTGAAGGCAGCCGAAGAGTTGAAAGCCGAGAAGGCCGCACGTTGCGAGAGCCAGGAGAAGATGGCCGTAGAATTAAAAGACACTGCTGACCGTTGCCGGGTCCTTGAGAAAGAGAACCGAGCGAAGGCAACGGACCTTGAGAAGGCCGCGGCGGCAGACAAAGACACCCGTTCTGCTCTGAGAGCGAAGGAGGAGCTGCGGGAAGCCGGGGATATTGCGGCTGGGAAACCCTTCATGTTACGGAGGAAGTTCGGAGATCCACAGTATGCCCCTCTAGATCGGCCGTGGAGCTTGGCCGATGCGTATATGGATTTGGCGGCGAGCGCTACCGATGCGGCCAAGTACTTCCAAGGTCAGACAGATCATGAAGTGGACAAGCTGTTCTGGATGCAATTCCATGTTCCAGAGCGCCCGCTTTCATTGACTGACCAGCTAGCCGAATGGGCCGAACTGAATAGGTCGTCCGGACTCGCCATGAGGTCTGTTGTGGATCAGATATGGCTGGAAGGGCCTAAGCCGAACAACTATTTCAGCTTAGTGCAGCAGCTCCTTGATGCGGTGCCGCGCATTAATGCGATGAAGAGGTCGGTGTGCATAGAAGGCTCGCGGATGGCCCTTGCCCGTGTTAAAGCATACTGGGTGGAGATGGACGCTACCACTGTTGCGGCACAGGGTTCAGCCATAGGCCGTGTGGCTGCCGAACACTATTTCGAGGAAGTTCTCGAGGGGGCTCGTTTGATAGAGGCCCAGTGCTTGAAGAATATTATGTTTGAGTGATATGTATTCTTATTGTAAACACAATGCTATTATTAAGTTTTATAAGGCTATGTTTATACTTTTGCCTGAAAGTAGTATGATGCCTCCTATGCGGCCGTTGATGTATACTTGTGTATAACCTGAAAGATTGCAGCCGTCGGCTTCAACCCCCACGCATAAAATGCGGGGGTGCTTGCAAAAAACACGTGTTCACACTTAACCCAACGCCTTGGTCCTATTAAGGAGGTGATAGTGTAGCGAGCGAGGCAACCGGACTATAATGCTTTAACACTTTCACTTAGCCATAGGAGTTTGACAGTGGGGCTACTAGATAGCCCCTGGTGGCTCCGCACTCTCCCGATCGCGGGGTGCGTATATGCCTGGCCGGAAAATGGCCCTTCGTTAAGGCGGAGGAATTCTAACATTCCGATAGGTCATCGAGTGGTTGACCAGTCTCACGCTATATCATGATAGTCAGTTTTCGGCTTTCTCTACTGAGGTGCTCGTCCGGATGAACCAGGGCACAATCACAGTAGTTCTCCTAGTGCTACCTTAGCCGGTAAAGCGGAACGTAAGACACCAAAACACAGGAGCCGGGCAAACCCAACATTTGACCAAAGATAATGATTCGGAGCTGATGCATATAAGGCCAAACTCGCGATGCCGAACACTCCCTAAGGTATTCAGTATTTATGGTATAAACTGGGCCGAAATAGTGCCGCTTGTAAGAAGCCCCTTGTGTCCAGGTACGTGCATTATCCTGACGTGGACACATGCCAAGACATCAGCATCCTTCTCAACTGTGCTGAGAATTCGGTGGATATGTATCAACAAGAGACATTAAAAAAGGTTTACACAGGGTCTTAATCTAAAAAGAATCCTTGGGGCGGGTCCCTGCTGCACGTCTGCGCCTGTGTCTCCGTTGTGCCGTATCCTGGACGGGTGTAGCACGATGATCATCTATAAAAGAGAGGAACTTAGGTGAAAAAGTTGTTGTGCAAAAGGATAGTTTTTAAAGGAACAAAGTATAATTCAAGATCAGTAAAAGTTGCCACTTGTCTGCGCACGTTGAGCCCCTTGTATTTGTAATAGGGGTGTGATCATTGATCCGGTATAAATTGCATATGGCTGCACCGGACTCGTCTAACCGTGTCCGAGGTCGTGACGACCTGCTAAATGCTTTAGTTGGTGAGGCCATTTTTAGTGTGTGGCTGCCAGGGCAGCCTCACGCTCTTCGGCGTGCAGAGATCGCTTAATACTTCCGTTCACTGTAATGATGCCACGTGGACCGGACATCTTGAGTGTGAGGGAAGCGTAGTGTGGTATTGTGTTAAAGCAAGCGAAAGCTTCGCGTCCGCGTAGTGCTTGATAGCCACTTTGAAACGGAGCGTTGTGGAAGGTTAAATGTTCGCTACGGAAGTTATCGGGGAAGCCGAATATAACTTTTAGTAGCAGGGAGCCCGTGCAATGAGCCCCTGGGCCTTGTGTTGGGGATATTACTACTGGAGGTAAACCAGTCTTATGTAGCCGGGTTGAATCTTTGAAGATTAGAAGCCCATGAAGATGTAAAGATGATGGCGCTTTACGGAGGGCCCAAAGGCGGGTTACAGACTATAAATGTAAACCGGCCTAGTCATGTAACTTGTATAGTAAGATAGAAAGAGAGAGGCCGAACCGGATACGTTTATAATCTGGCTTCGGGACTCTGTAGCCCGGCGGGCGTCAACCTATGTATATAAATGGACGACCCGGCCACGGTTTAGAGACAGACAACAACAACTCGAGAGCTAGACAAAGCGGATTCGCTCCCTGGCCTTCGAAACCCTAGCAATACCAATCACAACTAGACGTAGGCTTTTACCTTCATCGAAGGGGCCGAACTAGTATAAACTCCCATGTCCCCTTGTCCGGTTTAACCCCTTTAAGCTAACCTGTTGCGATGGCTCCACGACTAAGTCCTTTCACGAGGACATCTGCCATGACAAACCCACGACAGTTGGCGCCCACCGTGGGGCTATCGCACGATGGTTTTGAGTTCTTGAAGGGCAGCTTCGATGGACTCAAGGGATACGCTGTGGGCCGGATGACAAAGAGTCGTCGCGGCAAGCTCTACATCGACAACGCAGGATGGGGTCCCGAGGCCGATTCAATCGAATACGGGTACCGGGTCCCCTTTGGTGGGATTCACGTCTTCATCGGCAAGATCGGCGAACTGGCCCCTGAGCCGGACATCTGCACCGACATCATCGAAACGGCTCGGCGTGCAAGTTCTTCGCTGGTTCAGCCCGAGGCAAGGCTTGTTTTCGTAGGTGTCGTCCATGGATCGGGGTACGAGGACGGACCAGTGTCCGATGGAGAAACCGCAGTCTGTTCTGATGACGAGTCTTCTGGAGAAACCGAATCGCTTTACCAGTTGCAGGACGGCCGGATTGAGGGACGATCGGAGGGCAAAAGTATTCCGGATTCCCCCGGTCTGCCAAACCGGGCCGCCATCTTCATGGCCGGCACACAATCGGCGCCTCATTCATCTACCGCCGCAGCAATGCTCTCCGGTTCAATGACGGCCACACCAGCAGGGGCAGGAAGCTCGGCGCCACCTCCGGCCCAAGTCTTGTCTGATTTGTTCGACGCTCTGGCAACATTGATGTCCGTGGAGGTAGATGCACAGCCAGGGATCAACACGATGCAGAGAATGTAAAGTGAAAGATCAGATAGCCCAGGCTAAAGCGGACCTGGCAGCAGAGAACGCCAGGATGGCTACGGAGCGGGCCGAGTTGGAAGCACAGGCTTACCGGATTAGACTGGATCAGAATGCTTCAGAGGAAGTCATGAGAAGAAGGTACCGATCATGTCTCCCGTTGGTTTATGAGCCGCAGAATCTTTTCAACACGCCAGGTGCAGGAGCTGGTAACCAACCCACGCTAAATCGGGCGGGGGCGCCGGGAGCAGGAGCGACAGTTCAGCCGCGCACGACGGACCTACCTCGCTAGAACAATGTTGTACCATCAACGCCGCCCGAGCATTATTCCAACCCATTGGACAACATTGTGGCCGCCACTTCACGCCTGGCGGCCCTCCCAACCGACGGCGAGTCACCAGTTGCAGTGGAAGCGCGTCAGGCCAGGGATCTCCTTCAGACAGCACTAAATCAACAGCAAGCATATTCACACAGCCGTGAGAGGATTCATTCTACTCCCCGTCCAAGCCGGAGTTATAGCAGACACGTGGAGGACGAACCGGCCGTGTCCAGTAGTGCACGTCGCCGAAATTCGCCATGAGGGAATAACCCGGCTGGGGGAGGTGCTAATGTGCAAGATGTTGTGGACCATGGACGCGCACGTCGAGAGGCCAAGTTGACAGCTCAACACGAAGCACGACAACATACTTTGGTTCACCCCACCGCCTCCGTGGAGCTAGGGGCGATGTTCAGTTCCTTAGGGGTACCATGTTTAACTACCGTTTTGCGTAATGTGTGACTACCCAAGGATTTCAAGGGACCTCGTAAGGTACCAAATTACACCGCCGATTTGCAGCCAGAGGCGTGGGTGGAGAGCTATGAGATGGCAATGGAGATGTTAGATGTGGATGAGGTGGTGTGTGCTAAATATTTCACCATGATGTTGGAAGGAACAGCTCGCACTTGGTTGAAGAGCTTGCCGACAAACTCTATTGGATCATGGGCCGAACTGAAGCACCGGTTTATCCAGAACTTCAAGGATACGTGTAAGCAGCCAATGTCAGTAGATCTGGCCGCTTGCGTCCAAGAGGAAGGGGAGTCCACGACCCATTGGGTCAAACGGGTCTCGGTGATTTTGCATTCATCAGATCGTATCAATGCAGACACCGCAGTGTTAACTTTAGAGGGCAATTGCCGTTTCAAACCGTTGAAACAGAAGTTGGGAAGGCTCAAACGTCACTGCAATGACATGTCAACACTCATGGCCGCTTTGGTTAAATATGCCGATTTAGATAATACCAAGGATCCGGATTCAGAGGAGGACAAACCGGAGAAGGGTAAGAAGAACGGCAATGCCAAAGGACAACAACATAATCCAGCAAGCCATGGAAACGCTGGTAAGCGCAAGGCCGACAGTGTTTTGGACTTTGTCGCAAATACCAACGCGCAGGAGAATGGTCAGCGCCATAAAGGCAAGCAGCCCCAGAGGGGTGGAGGTCCAGGCAACAATTTGGATCGTTTGTTAAATCAGCCCTGTCCAAAGCATGGATTGAAGGAGAAACCGACATCACATCTCTGGAAAGATTGTTATATCATGCGGGATTTCAAGAATTCCAATATGTTCCAATATGACAGCGGCCCGCCCGGCAGTTCAGGAGGAGGTTTCCACGGGCCGGGTTACGGAGGTGGTGGTTCCGTTTCAGGGTTTCCAGGCAATCAAACTGGACACGTCAATCAAGGACACCAAGGCAACCAGGGAGGTTACAACCATCAGGGGAGTTAGCAGCAGCAGCAACAATCGGGTTATCAGAGCAATCCCAAACAGCTGAACAGCGGGCAATATCATGTCTTCACTACTAGTTTGTGCAAACATGATCAGAAGCTTCACAAAAGGGCAGTCAACTCTATTGAGCCGGCGGCACCTCAGTATTTACGCTGGTCGGAGCAACCTATTTTGTGGAGTAGAGAGGATCACCCGCCCCGGGTTGATAATCCAGGTCATTTGGCCTTGGTGGTAGCCCCTCAAGTTGGGGGATACAAGTTCACTAAAGTGCTCATGGATGGGGGAAGTAGTATCAATATTTTGTATTATGATACATTCCGCCGTATGGGGTTGACAGATAAGGATCTTAAACTGTCGAATACGGTATTTCATGGTGTGGTGCCTGGTAAGTCTGCATATCCTGTTGGTAAGATAGCTTTGGAGGTAGCTTTTGGAGATGACTACGATTCAATGTCAGAAACATTGACATTTGAGGTGGTGAAGATCAAAAGTCCGTACCACGCCTTGTTTGGGCGGCCGGTTTATGCTAAGTTTATGGCAAGGCCATGTTATGTTTACCTACAGCTTAAAATGCCAGGTCATAAGGGGACTATCACAGTACATGGAAGTAGAAAGATTGCTTTGGAGAGTTAAGAAGGCGATGCGGCTTATGTTGAGTAGGGTTGTGCCACGGAGGAGTTAAAATTCTATAAGGAGCAAGTTGATCCGGCAGACATGACCTCCTCAAAAAAGCAAACTACGGAACATGATCCAGCATTGAAGTTCAAATCAGCTACAGACACTAAGATGGTTGACTTTGTCCCTGGCGATTCATCCAAATAGTTCAGCATCAGCGCTAACCTGGATCCCAAATAGGAAAGCGCGCTCATCGAGTTCATCTGTGAGAATTGGGACATCTTTGCATGGAAACCTTCTGACATGCCAGGTGTACCGAGAGAACTCGCTGAGCACACACTCAACATTGATCCTAAGTTCAAACCGGTCCGATAGTTCCTCCACCGTTTCAACGAGGAAAGATGCAAGGCTATAGGTGAAGAGGTAGCCTGTTTGTTGGCTGCTGGGTTTATTGTTGAAGTTTTTCATCCAGAGTGGTTAGCCAATCCGGTGCTGGTTCTTAAGAAAAACGACACTTGGCGCATGTGTGTGGACTACACAGATTTAAACAAGGCTTGCCCTGCAGACCCCCTTTGCTCTCCCTCGCATTGATCAGATAATTGATGCTACGGCAGGTTGTGACCGTTTGTGTTTTTTGGATGCTTACTCTGGTTATCATCAGATCAAAATGGCAGTTAAGGACCAGGAGAAGACAACCTTTATAACTCCCTTTGGAGCCTTCTGCTATGTTTCTATGCCCTTTGGACTCAAGAGTGCCCAGGCAACTTACCAGCGATGTGTTCAGAATTGCCTTCATAAGCAAATTTGGCAGAATGTTCATGCGTATGTGGATGATATTGTGGTCAAATCCATAAAGGAGGGGACATTGATAGATGATCTACGGGAAACCTTTGACAATCTCTGGGTTTACAAGATGATGCTCAATCCGGAGAAGTGTGTTTTCGGTGTCCCGGCAGGCAAGCTCTTAGGCTTTGTGGTTTCAAACAGAGGCATTGAGGCTAATCCGGAAAAGATTGCAGCAATTACGTCCTTGGCTAAACCGGCGTGTATTAACGATGTGCAACGTCTGGCCGGACGGACTACAGCCTTGAGCCGGTTTATTAGCCGCCTTGGAGAGAAGGCCATCCCCTTATATCAGATGCTCAAGAAAACAGATAACTTTGTTTGGAGTGAGGCAGCTGATAAGGCATTTGAAGATCTGAAGAGGCAGCTAGTGGAACCGCCCGTGCTGGCAGCACCGATCGATAAAGAGCCATTATTATTATATGTGGCTGCTAATGCCCGGGCTGTCAGCGTAGCCATTGTGGTAGAGCGCAAGGAGCCTGGCAAAGAGTATCCGGTTCAATGGCCGGTTTATTATATCAGTGAGGTGCTCATTGAGTCAAAGCAGAGGTATCCACATTGGCAGAAACTGGTGTATGGGGTGTTTATGGCAAGCCGGAAGCTCAAACACTATTTTCAGGGCCATCCTATCACAGTGGTCAATTCAGCTCCTCTGGGTGACATCATTCAAAACAGAGAGGCAACTGGCCGGATTGCCAAGTGGGCCATTGAGCTTGGACCCCACGGGCTCAAATATATACCCCGCACGGCGATCAAGTCCCAGGCACTCGTAGATTTCATCAACGATTGGACGGAGTTATAGGCACCCGAGGAGAAACCAGATAATACATATTGGACTATTCATTTCGATGGGTCCAGACAGTTAGAGGGTTCGGGGGCTGGAGTCGTTTTAACTTCCCCACGAGGTGATAAGTTTTATTATGTCCTCCGTTTAATGTCCCCTTGTACTAACAATGCAGCTGAATATGAGGCTTTACTCCACGGTCTTCGGATGGCTAAAGAGATGAATTTGAGCCGGGTTAAGTGCTTCGGCGACTCAGATCTAGTGGCACAGCAAGTGTCTGGCACTTGGGATTCTAAGGACCCACTCATGGCTGCATATCGGCGAGAGGTGGACGCAGTGGCTGGTCACTTTAAAGGTTATCAGGTGGACCATATAGACCGGTAGAAGAATGAAGCGGCGGACGCTTTAAGTCGTCTTGGTTCCCAATGTAAACCGGTTCCGCCCAATGTCTTTCTTGATGTATTGCACAATCCGTCAGTCAAAATACCAACCGAAGAAGATTTGGCTATTCCTGATCGGGAGGCTCAGTTGGTGGCAGCTCTGCATGCCATACCGGATTGGACGATCCCATATCTAGATTACTTGAACTGGGGCGAGTTACCAGCTGAGGAAACGTTGGCTCAACAGATAATCCGACGGTCCAAGTCCATGACCATACTCAACGGGGAGTTACATCGTTACAGTGTTTCAGGAGCAATTCAGCGATGCGTTTCTCCTCAAGAAGGTTGTGAGATTTTGCGAGAAATTCATGAAGGGGATTGCGGTCACCATGCCGGTTCAAAGTTGTTGGTTGCCAAAGCTTTTCTCCATGGTTTTTACTGGTTGACGGCACATGCTGATGCGGAGGATTTAGTCAAAAGATGTGATGGATGTCAAAAGTTTGCCCGCGGTGCGCATGTTCCGGCTCAAGAGTTGCGGATGATTCCAATTACGTGGCCGTTTGCAACTTGGGGGCTGGATATGGTTGGCCCCTTCAAGCGCTCCAAGGACAAGAAGACCCATCTGTTAGTAGCAGTTGATAAATTCACTAAATGGGTAGAGGCAGAGCCAGTCAGCAAGTGTGATGCAGCCACGATGGTTCAATTCATCAAAAAGGTGATATTCTGGTTTGGCTTTCCACATAGCATTATAACAGATAATGGTACTAACTTGTCAAAAGGAGAGATGGAAGAATCCTGTCAACGTGAGCACATCTGGCTTGATCTAGCATCAGTGGCTCACCCCCAATCTAATGGTCAAGTGGAAAGGGCAAATCAAGAAATTCTATGGGGTATCAAACCAAGGCTTATGGTTCCCTTAAAGCGGACGCCGGGTTGTTGGGTCGAGGAGCTACCTTCTGTGTTATGGAGCATCAACACCACACCCAATAGGTCTACGGATTACACGCCTTTCTTCATGGTTTATGGAGCGGAGGCGGTTCTTCCTAGTGACATCCGTCACGATTCACCCTGTGTGGCAGCTTATGTTGAAGCTGATAATGAGAAGGCACGTCAGGATTCTCTGGACCTGTTGGATGAAGAGCGGGATCTTGCAGCAGCACGTTCGGCGATTTATTAGCAAGATCTTCAACATTATCACAGCCGCCGGGTTAAAACTAGAACCTTTCAAGAAGGTGATTTGGTGCTCCGGCTCATCCAGGATCAGACTGATATGCACAAGTTATCCCCCCCTTGGGAAGGACCCTTTGTGGTCAGCAAAAATCTGCACAATGGATCCTACTACCTCATTGATGTTCGAGAGCATAAAGACTCACGTCAATCGGAGGAGGAGACAAAGCGGCCATGGAACATAGCTCTCCTTTGGCCTTACTATACTTGAAGCCATAGGCTTTTCACCTGTACATATTTATGAGAGTGTATATACCATATAATAAACCGGAGCCTCCATTATAAGCAGGGTATCTGTTCTTTCTTATATCATATGTGTGCTTTTACAAGTTAACGGTCAAAGTGGAGTGTTTGTTAAACCGGATTTAGCAGCTGCATAAAGATAAAGAAAATCACTAGGGGGCTTGGTCATGTTTGAACCACAACTACACCTCTTGATAGGCATTTCAGCCACACAAGGAAAAATTTGTGGAGCCAAAGAGAGTATTGTACACAGTACAAACTCAAACATAGGCACACGCTGAGCATCGCTCACAAAGTTACTTGGGGGCTCTTTTTTGCAAAAGCAACAAATAGTATGAAAGGACCCTCGTAATTGGCTATCAAGCCACGACTTGAAAGCCTGGTGTATTCACCTAAAACCCCGGGTTAACCTGCCTTCATCAAGTAAGCCACTCCTATCCAGGTAATCCTGGCATGACCCATCGAACGTTTGACAAGTCAATCTTTTACAGACCCTGAACTTATCACAGTTAAAATGATGATTGGTTAATTGGAGGCCCATCTTAAAAGGCTTTGTTAAATGGTTTAACTCAGAGGCCTGGCAGCCCATGAAAAGCCTCGATTTGGAGCCTGACAGCTCGTAAAAAGCCTCGCATATTTTCCTATTTGAATTTTGTTTGTTGATAATCATAAGTATTTTTTTGATAAACCGGCGTCCTTGCCCCGGCTTGCTTTCCAACCACCAGTTGTTGGCACATGATCAATTATAAACCGGTGGTCATTGACCCGGTCTGGTTTGACTAAATCACTAGTGTTATAAAGAAAATCCGGTAGTTATACCGGTCCAGTTTAATAGATAGACCAGCATTATGAAGATGAAATTATCAAACGTATCGGGTTGGTGTTAAACACCTTTGCTGTATACATGTTTGGTCAATCAATAAGGTATGTTCTGTACATTGTTTTTTGTACAAACACTTGATTATTCAGCTAAAAGTATTATATACCTCTTGGATAGTATGACATGTTTAGCGATAAACCGCTAGACACTTTTAAGTTTTTTGGACCCAGGAAGGCAAGTCATCATAGGCTATGCATAAAATATATCCTGAAGGGCGGCACAGATTGTCACAAAGCGTTATGAAACATGCTCGATGGCATGGCAGATAAACAAAGTTTCAGCTATCCTATTACATGAAGCTTCAAAGCGGTTCAAACAGTGCCATTGTTTTTCACAGTACACATATAAACCGGCGATCGGATCAGGACTCTTCATCATGACGGTTTGATGGTTGCGGATCAGTTGGTGTCGACACTTCTTCATCCCTCCCCAGCCGCTGGGAATCAGCCGTTGACCAATCGATTCCGGTTAATGCTTGGAACACTGCTTCCTCATGGATAAGATCAGAAGGGTTAATATTAGGGGCATAAGTGTGCTTACGAATCGGAGGCACAAGTTCTTCGACTTCATGGATATCGTCCGGCTGTCTTTTTCCTTCTACATCATAAAACAGTTGAAAATGGGACAAATCGGTGTCCTCAGCCAATTTGCTGGCCGCTGGCCGCATCTGTTTGGTCAACCGCCGAAGATCATTATTGTCAAAGTTTGAACCGTCTTCTTTAACGCCTGGATATCCTTTAATGATATCCTCCGCTTCAAGGTCCGGAACCCAGGCCTTGGCTCGAATAAGGGCGATTAATGCTCCTGCTCTCGCAGCGGCTCTTTTTAACTCGACAATACGCGCCGGTAACATGCCCAGCTTCTCAAGGGTCTCCTTAATCAACGTTGGCGCCGGTTTGTTATAAGCCGCTGTACTAATGGCTCGCTGAGATTGAGAGTATAGCTGCTCAACCAATGTATATGCTGCTTTGAGCTTCATCCGCATATCTGCACCAAGATGAGTGATCCGAGATCCTGCCAAAGATTTTATCAACATTTTGGTCAGTTTTAAGATTCATTGACTGGTGCAACATACATAAGCAGACACTTACCAAAGATAGTAGAGGTCATAGCGTTGATTTGGCGCTTCAAACCGGCTAGTTCTCCAACCACCGGTTTCAGGGCTTCCTCGGCATCTACAACTCTTTTGGTCAAACCGGCTTTTTCGGTTTCCCATTCAGCACGATCTTGGTTGAAGGATTCTTTCAATTTTTCCATTCCGGCCAGGGCTGCGTCAGCTCCTCTTTGGCTTTTGCAGCTTCGGCTTGTTGAGACTTCACATTTTCTTGCAAGTCAGAGTTTTGGGCATCTTTGCTTCTCAGTTCAGCCTGCAACATTGAAGGTATATTCAACAAAACAACATATTTATGCACTAAGTATAAAGCATATAACAAGTTATCCACTTCATACTTGGGGGCTAATGCCTATTTGCTCTCAAATACTACCCTCTATACAAGTCTCCAGAACAATGCAAGAATTATCCTTGACACTTGGGGGCTAATGTACGTTTGTTCTAAACCGGCGGTGTGGATTAAAAACCAGATTAACTTGCCAAGTTAAACCGGCCTTTGGGGGCTATGCTACAGAACGTTATCTATTTTTTCAAACATGAGTCTTATCTATGAGTGAGGACACGCCTTTGCAAGGATCAATGATGGGATGCTTGAAGTGTTACAAAGACCCGGTTTATGATTAACAATCATAAAACGGCTCTTGGAGGCTACTTGGAATAGTATTTCAGCTATAAATGAATGTGCAAGGGAGAAGCATTTACCTCATATCGTTCTTTCATCAAATTCACCAAACCGGCTTCATAATCCCGGTTTGAGTGCAGACGGTTCAAGAAGCCGGAATGAAGCTCATCAGCATTAAGATGAGCATAGTTTGATAAGCCGCTGCTCCATTTACCTTTATCGATGGCAATTTGCTCTTCTTTGGCACTATGCTGAGCCAAAATCATGGGATGACCAGGAGAGCTGTGGCCTGTTCCAGTAATAATAACGTCATCACCTTGGCCTTCAGGATTTTTGGTGGATGATGATGGAATTTCAGTGTCTTTCATTGGATTAACCCGGTTTGGTTCTGCCGGTTCAGTATCAGGGGCGGCAGGCTCAGCATCTGTTGGTTCGTCAGTATGTTGGCCGTCAAGGGGCGGATCATCAAAAGTTGTTTCAGGATGGAGGCCTTCCGGTTCACCAGTCTGCTCCGGTTCACCTCTTGGTTCTTCTTCTTCGGCAACAGGGTCTTCTGGCGGATTGGTGACCTGAGCTTTCTTGCTGGGTCTAGCTTTGGCCCTGCAAACAGAATAAAAAAGGATTAACATCCTATTCAAAATATGTAGGGCATATTGAAAGGAATGGTTTTTTCATAACTCACCCGGCCACAGTTTTCAAAGGGGGGAGTTGAGTTGCTGTCGATTCACCAGAAGAGGAAGGAGGTGTCACCTGATAATTTGAATCGGACGGATTAAGAGGCTGTCTGAAATAACTTGCCTTGGTGTAAGAATGGTCAGAAGTAGGAGAGACCTCAGACCGGCGCTTCCGAACCGGAGTATCAGGTAAACCGGTAGAGGTGACCTGTTGGCCACTGTGTCGGGTTGTCCGGCGAGCTTCATGCTGTTGAGTCTTCAAAATAAATGTTGGATCCAAGTGAGCAAGAGGATGAGAAAAGCTTACTTTCCGGATTGCTTGGCGAGTTTTTTGTGTTGGCATAGAGTCTGAATTGGAGGAAAGGGTAATTACCTCTACGTCATCAGCCTGACTAGCTTCTGCCTCCTCCCGAGGAAGATCATTGTTAACAAGATGCATAAAAAGAGAGCCAAGTGAGTCAAGTTCTACCTCAACTTCTGGGTCATCAGTATCATCATCAAGTTCCATATTAATCCGGTCAGCCGTTTTCCGCTTTGACGTCCGTTTTACGGCTTTGGTCTTCGGGCGGGTTGGTTTGACCACTTTGTCTCCAGTTGGCTTTGCCGCTTTCTCTATGGATTTCCGTTTCCAGAAAGGGTCATCACCCTATATATATAAAGAAGAAGGGTTACAGCTTGTATAAGTTAAAGGTATTAGAGATGAAGAGGAAGTGTAATGCTTACAATAGGCGGTTTGTTCTTGGTATAGAAGGGACTCAGACCGGTTTGACTATAGACCAGTTCCGATTCATTCAGAATTTTCTTTACACCTTCAGTAACTTCTTCCTCAGATAATTGGATGTTGCAGTGGCGTTGAGATCATCAACTTCACCGGTATATTCGCACATTAAACCGGGACGACGGCTTAGCGGCAAGATACTCCAGGATATCCAACACCGCACAAAATCCACACCTGTTAAACCGTTTGCCATAAAGGCCTGGAGCTTGGCGATTTGAGGAGCGTATTTTGCCCTTTCTGAAGAGCTCAGGCATTGTGGCATTGGGTGAGTATTGGATAATCTATGATCACGGAAGCCTGTGAGGGGATTTTCATCCTTAGGCGAAGTTTCTCTGCAATAGAACCATGTTTGGTTCCATTCCTTTGGGTGGCTATGGTGTTTGGCATGAGGAAATTCCACTTCTTTCCGCTTTTGAATCGAGACACCACCAAGCTCTGTGTTCGGGCCATTCACAAACTCTGTGCGCCGGTTTAAGTGAAAGAAATCCCGAAACAATTCTGCAGTTGGTTCTTCTTGTAAATAGACTTCACAGAAGACTTGGAAATTGCATAAGTTGGAGACTGAGTTGGGACCAATATCTTGTGGATGAAGTTGGAAGCTGGCAAGCACATCTTGATAAAATTTTGACCCTGGCGGTTTGAAACCACGGCCTATATGGTCAACAAAGATTATCACCTCGCCTTGTCTTGGGGTTGGAGGATTCTCTGTTCCTGGAACTCGCCATTTGATCTCAGTTTTCTTCGGCAGAGAGCCGATGCTAACCATCTCATTCAATTGAGCCTCAGTAACCCGGGAACGAGCCCAGTTGCAGGTAGTGAATTGTTTGGCCATTGCAAAGCAAACAAACTGAAAATGAAACGCCGGTTTGTAAAATGCGCATGATTATACACAAGAGGCAAGGGAGTAAGAAACATGCTGATATGATAAATGGTACAACCCGGAGACTAGTATAATGAGAGAGAAAGGTAATTCTAGCACAGGGTTGATCAGACACTGTTAAACCGGAGTATAATTATGAAGGTAACATGCTCTTCCGGTTTATCAGAGGGCTAATGGCATAGACTATTTATAAAATGTTAAACCGCTTATATTGGTGCGAGGAGAAACGGATCTCACAGGAACATAAAAACAGATCTCACAGTGATGTATAAAACTTTCGGATCTAAAGATAAGACAGAAAAGCAAAAATAATTGGATCTTGAAGGGGTGCAGAACTGAAGCAATTTTTGACAGACTAGATCAGTTCTTTGTGCATAAGGATTTGTCATGACCATGGTAGGTAAGCTACGGCAAGAGATGCATCAAGCATGAAGTGTCCATCTATTAAAGGAAGAACAGGGAAGAATAGCACTGATGAACTTTGGAAGAACTGCGAAGAATGTCGAAACCCTAGAATAGATCTATGGTGGAAAAAGCAGAGAACTTACCGGAGCTGGTGAGGAAGCGGAAGGGCGCCGCAGTATTCTGGTGCGTTCAGGGCGATGCGGCGGCCAAGGTCGGAGCAGAGACGACGGTCGACAGTGGCGGCGGAGCTCTAGAGGCTGAGCGGCGCGAGGAAGACGACGCGAAGAGGCACGGGGGGAAACGGTGAAAATGACCCCTCGGTCCTATTTATAAGGCGAAGTGATAAAATGGCAAGTACGGGAATCGAGGAGCCCAAAAAATGGATAAGTTAATAAAGGTGTCGCCTCAATGACTGGATATATATTAAATGAAGGAAATCTCCGACATCAACGGATGGATGACGTCAGGGCGGTTTACCGTAATTTTGAAGTATGACGTCACGGTGGTTTACAAGATCAAAAATGAAGATAAGAGGGAAGATTTTTTCTAAAGTGTGGAAGATTGACATGAACAAGTTCAAACCAATCTGGGGCCTAATGTTGGGGATATTACTACTGGAGGTAAACCTGTCTTATGTAGCCGGGTTGACTCTTTGAAGATTAGAAGCCCATGAAGATGTTAAGATGATGGCGCTTTACGGAGGGCCCAAACACGGGTTACAATATGTAAATGTAAACCGGTCTAGTCATGTAACTTGTATAGTAAGATAGAAAGAGAGAGGCCGAACCGGATACGTTTATAATCCGGCTTCGGGACTTTGTTGCCCGGCGGGCGTCAACCTATGTATATAAAGGGACGACCCGACCGCGGTTTAGAGACAGACAACAACAACTCGAGAGCCAGACAAAGCGGATTCGCTCCCTGGCCTTCGAAACCCTAGCAATACCAATCACAACTAGACGTAGGCTTTTACCTTCATCGAAGGGGCCGAACTAGTATAAACTCCCGTGTCCCCTTGTCCGGTTTAACCCCTTTAAGCTAACCCATTGCGATGGCTCCACGACTAAGTCCTTTCACAAGGACATCTGCAGTGGCAAACCCACGACACCTGGCGTTACTCCTTTAAAGGTAATATTGCTATGGAAAATTTTTGTTGGGTCTATCCCCATTTCACGGATTGTATCCTGGTATATCAGGTTTAGACTGCTGCCACCGTCCATCAGGACTCGTGTGAAGTGGTATCCGTCAATTTTTGGGTCTAATACCAGGGCAGCCCATCCTGCACGCTGGACACTTGCTGAGTAATCACGATGGTCAAAAGTGATCGGTTGAGACGACCAGTGGCAGGACTCCACGGTGATAGGCCTTCAGGCGTATTTTGCTGGGAGTGCCGTTTTGTTTCTGCCATTGATCACGTGTAACACGTTTACTGTTTTGACTTCTAGTGGAAATTTCTTTTGTTCCCGAGTGTCTTCCTTGAGAGGCTCATCCTCATCTTCGCTTGGTGTATCATCCCCCTTGTGTACGGCGTTTAGCTTGCCGGATTGCTTGAAGACCCAACATTCTCTGTGGGTGTGATTGGCTGGTTTGCCAGGGGTGCTATGGACCTGACATATTTGGTCGAGAATTTTTTTAGGCTGGACAGTTCATCTCTGGCGCCTTTAGGGGGCGGCTTTTGCTGACCTGGCCGAGAGCTTTTGAATCCGGCGTTTACTGTCGTGCTCTTCGTGCTGTCTCTTTTATTCTGGCGTTTGTTATTGTTGTTGCGCCGTGATTTCCCATTTCCATATCTAACTTCAGATGTACTGGGGTCGCTGGAGCTGCATCGGGCTAGCCAGCTGTCTTCACCCGCGCAAAAGCGGGTCATGAGGCTTGTTAATGCTGCCATTGTTCTTGGTTTTTCTTGGCCGAGGTGTCGGGCAAGCCATTCGTCACGGAGTGCTTAAAAGCTGCCAAGGCTTCGACGTCTGGGCAGTCGACAATTTGGTTCTTTTTAGTAAGAAACATGTTCCAAAGCTTTCGGGCCGACTCTCCGGGCTGTTGAGTTATATGACTCAAATCATCCGCATCCGGAGGTTAGACATAAGTCCCTTGAAAGTTTGCCCGAAAAGCGTCTTCGAGCTCTGCCCAGCTTCCAATGGAGTTTTCGGGGAGGCCTTTAAGCCAATGACGAGCTGTCCCTTTGAGTTTGAGTGGTAAGTACTTGATGCGTGGAGATCATCTCCTCGAGCCATATGGATGTGGAGGATATAGTCCTCGATCCAGACCCCAGAGTCTGTTGTTCCGTCGTATGCCTATATGTTTATAGGTTTGAATCCCTCTGGAAATTCATGATCCAGCACCTCGTCCATGAAACATAGGGGGTGTGCGGCACCCCTGTATCTGGGTGTACCGCGTTGTTCGGATGTTTGTTGTGTTATATCGTATGCTGGGGCGCGCTTGCGTGGTCCATAGATGGATCTGGTTGTGCTGTCCTTTTGGTGCAAGCCCTCGCGTGAATCGCGTATTGTGTTGTGGGTGGCATTGTTTGCCGCTCTATGTTGGCCGTGAGGTCGTCTATCCGGCCAGGTGGCTGTTTTGATTTTTGGTTGTGAGGGGTCTGAGGCCTCCTCATCGAATTCAGGTAGCAACTTCCGCTTTGGGTAGCTCTTGGTGGGGCGATTGTCGCCGTACTTCGCTGCTATGTTGAGTACTTTACTCCATCTGATTTGGAGTGTGTCCTGCGCAGCCTTGAGCCTTTGCTGTTGCTTTTTCAGACACCTCACGGTGGCAACAAGCCTTTGACGGGCATTCTGCCGCTCCGGGTGCCTGTCCGGCGTTGTGTCGTCCGGACTATTATCTTTGACAGAATTGGTTTGTTCGGTTTGATTCTCCGTATTGCCGTGGTCCGGCAGTGGTTCACCCTGCTCCAACACTGGGTCTGTGTTATCGTTATTTCTGGCGAGGCGTGATTTGGGGCAGCGCTTGCACCGCCGCTTTGACTGCTTCTCGAGGGAATAAGCCTTCGGTGTGTCCTTCCGTTCCTCGTCGTCTTCCTTTGGTGTGTCCACCATGTATACGTCATATGATGAATTGGACGTCCAGCGCCCTGTGGGCGGTGGTTCCTCTTCGCCTCCCGCATCATCGTCCATACCGTCGATGTATTCAGAGTCGAAGTCGAGCATGCGGTTGAATCATCGACAGTGGCTATTAAGTGGGTAGTGGGTGGGCGTCGAATTTCGTCGTCTGCATCCCAATCCTGTTGGCCATAACCCGGCCAGGGCTCTCCTGACAAAGAGAGAGACCTTAGTGAATTCAGAATGTCGCCAAAGGGCGAGTGCTGAAAGGTATCTGCGGCGATGAATTCCATGATCGGCGCCCAATCGGATTCGGTTGGCGGGGGTGCGGGCGGTTCGGAGTCAGAAAAGGAGTCCGGCACCTTGGAGTCACGGGCTGCGCATAGGATTATGCTGGTGTTTGGCTTGATCACCGTTGAGACTGAAGCCCCTGAGGCGGTGTCTAGCCACCCGTCCTCGAGTGGCGCAGCTAGCTCCGAGGTAAGGGTCGGAGCTGATGTGGGTGCGGCCTCTAGGGTACCGTCAGGTGGCAGAGCTAGGTCATACCCATCGCGACAATGCGGCGCGCCCGGCTGTGGCTCGAATCCGCCGAAGATCAAGTCCCCAGGGATGTTGGCCATGTAATACAAACTTCCAAATCTGACCTGATGGCCAGGGGCGTAGCTTTCAATCTGCTCTAGATGGCCAAGCGAATTAGCCCGCAGTGCAAAGCCGCCGAATACGAAGATCTGTTCGGGGAGAAAAGTCTCACCCTGGACCGCATCGCTACCGATGATAGTAGGAGACATCAAGCCTAACGGTGACGACACAGAGGAACTCTCAATGAAAGCACCAATGTCAGTGTCAAAACTGGCGGATCTCGGGTAGGGGGTCTCGAACTGTGCGTCTAGGCCGGATGGTAACATGAGGCAAGGGACACGAAGTTTTACCCAGGTTCGGGCCCTCTTGATGGAGGTAAAACCCTACGTCCTGCTTGATTAATATTGAAGATATGGGTGTTACAAGAGTAGATCTACCACGAGATCAGAGAGGCTAAACCCTAGAAGCTAGCCTATGGTATGATTGTCTATTGTGATTGTTGTCCTACAGACTAAAACCCTTCGGTTTATATAGACACCGGAGAGGTTTAGGGTTACACAAGGTCGGTTACAAAGGAGGAGATATCCATATATGTATTGCCTAGCTTGCCTTCCACGCCAAGTAGAGTCCCATCCAGACACGAGACGAAGTCTTCAATCTTGTATCTTCATAGTCTAACAGTCCGGCCAATGGAGATAGTCCGGCTGTCCGGAGACCCCCTAATCCAGGACTCCCTCACTCATCTAGTTGCATATCTAGACAACCTACTTTGATGCAAAGTTTAAATTGGTATAGAAAAGTTAAAAAATTGTTAGTTGCCTATTCACCCCCCTCTAGTCAACTATATCGATACTTTTAGGGGTCCTATTGTAAACTAAGGGATATTAAGGCCCCCTTTTAATAGAGTACCGGACCAAAGCATTAACACACAGTGAATACATGAACTCCTCAAACTACTGCCATCACTGGTAAGTATCCCAATTATTGTCACTTCGGGGTTAATGGATCATAACACATAATAGGTGACTATAGACTTGCAAGATAGGATCAAGAACTCTCATATATTTATGAAAACATAATAGGTTCAGATCTGAAATCATGGCACTCGGGCCCTAATGACAAGGATTAAGCATAGCAAAGTCATAGCAACATCAATCTCAGAACATAGTGGATACTAGGGATCAAACCCTAACAATACTAACTCGATTACATGATAAATCTCATCCAACCCATCACCGTCCAGCAAACCTACGATGGAATGACTCACGCATGGCGGTGAGCATCATGAAATTGGTGATGGAGGAAGGTTGATGATGACGATGGTGATGGATTCCCCTCTCCGGAGCCCCGAACGGACTCCAGGCCAGCCCTCCCGAGAGAGTTTAGGGCTTGGCGGCGGCTCCGTATCGTAAAACATGATGAATCCTTCTCTCTGATTTTTTCTCTCCTCGAAAGTGAATATATGGAGTCAAGGTGGACGTCGGTGGAGCGTCAGGGGGCCCATGAGGCAGGGGGCGTGCCCAGGGGGGTAGGGCACGCCCCCACCCTCGTGGATAGGGTGTGGGCCCCCTGACGTGGATCTTTCTTCTAGTATTTTTTATATATTCCAAAAATAATCTCCGTTGATTTTCAGATCATTCCGAGAACTTTTATTTCTGCACAAAAATAACACCATGGCAATTCTGCTGAAAACGGCATCAGTCCGGGTTAGTTCCATTCAAATCATGCAAGTTAGAGTCCAAAACAAGGGCAAAAGTGTTTGGAAAAGTAGATACGGCGGAGACGTATCAACTCCACCAAGCTTAAACCTTTGCTTGCCCTCAAGCAATTCAGTTGATAAACTGAAAGTGATAAAGAAAAACTTTTACAAACTCTGTTTGCTCTTGTTGTTGTAAATATGTAAAGCCAGCATTCAAGTTTTTAGCAAAGATTATGAACTAACCATATTCAGAATAACATTTAGGTCTCATGTTTACTCATATCAATGACATAATCAACTAGCGAGAAATAATAATAAATCTCGGATGACAACACTTTCTTCAAACAATCATAATATGATATAACATGATGGTATCTCGCTAGTCCTTTCTGAGGCCGCAAAACATAAATGCAGAGCACCTTTAAAGATCAAGGACTAACTAGACATTGTAATTCATGGTAAAACAAATCCAGTCAAGTCATACTCAATGTAAACTAATAGTAATGGATGAAAATGACAGAGGTGCTCTCCAACTGGTGCTTTTTAATAAGAGGATGATGACTCAACATAAAAGTAAATAGATAGGCCCTTCGCAGAGGGAAGCAGGGATTTGTAGAGCTGCCAGAGCTCGGTTTTGAAATAGATATGAATAATATTTTGAGCGGTATACTTTCATTGTCAACATAACAACCGAGAGATCTTGATATGTTCCATGCTACACACATTATAGGCGGTTCCCAAACAGAATGGTAAAGTTTATACTCCCCCTCCACCAACAAGCATCAATCCATGGCTTGCTCGAAACAACGAGTGCCTCCAACTAACAAGAGTCCCGGGGGAGTTTTGTTTGCAGTTATTTTGATTTGATTTGCATAAAGCATGGGACTGGGCATCCCGGTGACTAGCTATTTTCTCGTGAGTGAGGAGCGGAGTCCACTCCTCTTGAGAATAACCCGCCTGGCATGGAAGATACAGACAGCCCTAGTTAATACATGAGCTATTCGAGCATACAAAACAGAATGTTCGTTTGAAGGTTTAGAGTTTGGCACATACAAATTTACTTGGAACGGCAGGTAGATACCGTATATAGGTAGGTATGGTGGACTCATATGGAACAACTTTCGGGTTTATGGAATTGGATGCACAAGCAGTATTCCCGCTTAGTACAAGTGAAGGCTAGAAAAAGACTGGGAAGCGACCAGCTAGAGAGCGACAATAGTCATGAACATGCATTAAAATTAATCGACACCGAATGCAAGCATGAGTAGGATATAATGCACCATGAACATAAATATCATAGAGGCTATGTTGATTTTGTTTCAACTACATGCATGAACATGTGCCAAGTCAAGCCACTCAAATCATTCAAAAGAGGATACCACCCTATCATACCACATCACAACCATTTTAATAGCATGTTGGCACGCAAGGTAAATCATTATAAGCTCCTAGATAATCAAGCATGGCATGAGAAACTACAATCTCTAATTGTCATTGCAAACATGTTTCTTTCATAATAGGCTAAATCAGGAACGATGAACTAATCATATTTACAAAAACAAGAGAGGTCGAGTTCATACCAGCTTTTCTCATCTCAATAAGTTCATCATATAATCATCATTATTGCCTTTCACTTGCACGACTGAACGATGTGGATAATAATAATAGTGCACGTGCATTGGACTAAGCTGGAATCTACAAGCATTCAATTCAAGAGAGAAGACAAGGTAATATGGGCTCTTTGTTAGATCAACAATAATGCATATGAGAGCCACTCAACATTTTCATTATGGTCTTCTCCTCTCGACCCCCAAAGAACAAGAAAATAAATAGAACTATTTACACGGGAAAGCTCCCAACAAGCAAAAGAAGAACGAAAAATCTTTTTGGGTTTTCTTTTTAATTACTACCAATACAGGCATGGAAAGTAAACTAACTGAAAGCTACAACTATTTTTTTTGTTTTTCTTAAGGTTTATCAAACACACAAGAAGAAAGCATAAAAAGGGAAATAAACTAGTATGGATATTACAATGAAAAAGTATGAGCACCGACAACTAGCATGAGTGTGTGAACATGAGTGTAATGTCAGTGGGAAATACGTACTCCCCCAAGCTTAGGCTTTTGGCCTAAGTTGGTCTATGGCTACGGTTGGCCTGGTGGATATCCAAAGTTGTAGTTGGGGTCGTACTAAGAAGGATCCCCCTGGTGCCACTGGTTGGCGATCTCTTTCGGATTCCGCTGATAAACAGACTGTCGGTGGGGATCAAATTATGGTTCTGACTCTGGCTCTGTAGTTGGTGTGGGGTTTCGGTAGGCGTGAATGGCCTCCGGCAGAACAAGGTACTTGCCTGCAGATAAGTCAAACAAGGAAGGAGCACGCAAAGTAATAGTCTCAGGGTGATTTTTATCAAATATCAGCTTGTACTCAAGCTTCTTTTCCTTATTCTTAACGATAAAATCATGTGCTACCATACTCTTATAGTCTAGAAAAACAGGAGACAACAGCTTTTCTTCTTTCTCATAATTCCTAATAGGTATGATAAAATGTGTAGCGAGGCGTGAGGCGAAGATACCTCCCAAGATGGGGCCCTTAGTACGGTTAAGATTTAACCGCTTTGCAACAATAGCGCCCATACTAAATGTGTCATCAGCAAAAATGCATGGCACAAAATAACAATATCAGGGGCACTAAGGTTGCCAAAGTTTCCGCGACCAATTAAGCATCTACTAGCAAATATTGCAAAGTTACATAAAACAGGAAAATGTATGCTAGTAATTCTTGCTTCGGAAACCTTCCTCGTTTCCCATACAACAATTGTATCAATAAACCCTTCCACATCATCACGATTTGGTTCCTCTACACTGCCCTCAAAAGGGATCAAACAAACCCGAAAAAAATCAAGAAGTGACATCTCCTTATGCTCATCATATAAATAAAATTCCACCGAAGGTGGTGAGCTCCTAGCATGGAAATGAAAGTTTTGCACAAAGATATTGGTGAGTAAGAGATACTGTTCGCCTTGGTCATGGAGGAAGGCGGTGAGGCCTGCATTCTCAGCCAACTCATAGAAATCATCATAAATCCTGGCTGCTCTCAAGAAATCATCACAAGGCCATTCACACGGCCGAGCCTCCACGGTGCGAGGGAGATTATACTTGGGCTTCTTGTTCTCTTCACTTTGTTTATCCTTCGAGCTTTGGCTCGATGAGCCCCTCAAAAATCTCTTCATGTTTTTCTGAATTTTTTTGAAATTTTTAGTTACTCAAAATAAAAGTGAACCAAACTCAATAAAACTGATAGCAACTACTCCTACAAGTGCCTAGAGGCAATATCATACATTAAAACTACTTTTGAACATATAAATTTGACATGCAAGCTCAAGAACAGGGTCACCTAAGCAGCAAAAATTTGCAATGAATAAAGCACTATAACAAAAACGAATTGGACCATTGGAGGAGTCACATACCAAAGAACAATCCCCCACAGCAGTTTTGTGAATGGAGCTTTGAGCGAGGAGATAGAAAATGGCAGCAAGATGAGCAAGAACTCGGGTTTGAGCCGGCTACTGATTTTTTTGGGAGGAAGGAGTGTGTGGTAGCTGGAATAAGTGGAGGGGAGCCACCATGGGGCCACGAGGCAGGGGGCGCACCCAGGGGGTGGGCGCGCCCTGGACCCTTATGGCCAGGTGCTTGCTCCCCCTGGCGTGTTCTCAGTGCCAGATATTCTCAAATATTCTAGAAAAAACATATTTAATTTTCAGGGCATTTGGAGAACTTTTATTTTTGGGGTATTTTTTTATTGCATGGATAATTTAGAAAACAGATAGAAAATTTTGCTTTACTTAGTATAAATAACAGAAAGTAAAAAGAGGGTACAGAGAGTTGTTTTTTTCTAAATTCATCCATCTCATGCTCATCAAAAGGAATCCACTAACAAGGTTGATCAGGTCTTGTTGACAAACTCATTTCGAATAACATGAAACCAGAGAAGTTTCGAATAACACTAGGTTACCTCAACGGGGATACGCATGTCGCCAACAATAAGAATGTCATATTTCTTATTGACAGTAGGAAGAGGAAATTCAAAACCTCCAATAGTGATTGTTGAAATTTTTCCAATAGAATTGATACTGTGGACTTGAGGTTGTTTCCTCGGAAAGTTTACCGTATGCTCATTACCATTAACATGAAAAGTGACATTGCCTTTGTCGCAATCAATAACAACCCCTGCAGTATTCAAAAAGGGTCTTCCAAGAATAATAGACATACTATCGTCCTCGGGAATATCAAGAATAACAAAGTCCGTTAAAATAGTAACGTTTGCAACCACAACAGGCACATCCTCACAAATACGACAGGTATAGCAGTTGATTCATCAACCATTTGCAAAGATATTTCAGTAGGTGTCAACTTATTCAAATCAAGTCTACGATATAAAGAGAGAGACATAACACTAACACCGGCTCCAAGATCACACAAAGCAGTTTTAACATAGTTTCTTTTAATGGAGCATGGTATAGTTGGTAACTATATCCTTCATATACTCAGCATAAGGATTCATTTTAAGCATGTCGGTCAAACGCATATGCAAAAAGATAGGTCTAATCATTTCAACAAAGCGCTCAAAATCCTCATCATCCTTTTTCTTGGATGGTTTAGGAGGGAAAGACATGGGTTTCTGAACCCATGGTTCTCTTTCTTTATCGTGCTTCCTAGCAACAAAGTCTCTCTTATCATAACGTTGATTCTTTGATTTTGGGTTATCAAGATCAACAACAGGTTCGATTTATACATCATTATTATTGCTAGGTTGAGCATCAACATGAACATCATCATTAACATTATCACTAGGTTCATGTTCGTTTCCAAATTGTGTTTCAGCATCAGAAATAGAAATATCATTGGGATTCTCAGGTGTGTCTACAAAAGGTTCACTAGAAGCAGGCAAAGTCCTATCATTTTTCCTTTTCTTCCTCTTAGAAGGACTAGGTGCATCAATGTTATTTCTCTGAGAATCTTGCTCAATTCTCTTAGGGTGGCCTTCAGGATACAAATGTTCCTGAGTCACTTTACCTCCTCTAGTTGCAACTCTAATAAGAAATTCATTATTCTTACTATTCAATTCATTGAGCAAATCATTCTGAGCTTTAAGTACTTGTTCTACTTGAGTGGTAACCATAGAAGCATGTCTACTAATGAGTTTAAGTTTACCTTTAACTCTAGACATATAATCACCCAAGTGTTCAATCATGTAAGCATTATGTTTCAATTGTCTACCAACATAAGCATCAAAATATTCTTGCTTAACCATAAAGTTATCAAATTCATCCAAACATTGGCTAGCAAACTTAGCTGGAGGGATTTCAGCTTTATCATATCTATAGAGAGAGTTTACCTTTACTACTTGTGTCGGGTTATCGAGACCGTGTATTTCTTCAATAGGTGATGAATTAAGACCATGTATTTCTTCAACAGAAGGTAAATTCTTAACATCTTCAGCTTTTATACCTTTTTCTTTCATATATTTCTTTGCCTCTTGCATATCTTCAGGACTGAGAAATAGAATACCCCTTTTCTTCAGAGTTGGCTTAGGAGTTGGTTCAGGAAGTGTCCAATTATTTTCATTGGTCAACATATTATTCAATAGAATTTCAGCTTGATCAACTGTTCTTTCCCAAAAAACACAACCAGCACAACTATCTATGTAATCTCTGGAAGCATCGGTTAGTCCATTATAAAAGATATCAAGTATTTCATTTTCTTGAGAGGATGATCAGGCAAAGCATTAAGTAATTGGAGAAGCCCCCCCAAGCTTGTGGGAGACTCTCTTCTTTAATTTGCACAAAATTATATATTTACCTTAAAGCAGCTTGTTTCTTATGAGCGGGGAAATATTTAGCAGAGAAGTAGTAAATCATATCCTGGGGACTATGCACACAACCAGGATCAAGAGAATTAAACCATATCATAGCATCACCCTTTAATGAGAACGGAAATAATTTAAGGATATAATAATAGCGAGTTTTCTCATCAATAGTAAACAGGGTAGCTATATCATTTAATTTAGTAAGATGTGCCACAACAGTTTCAGATTCATAGCCATAGAAAGGATCAGATTCAACCAAAGTAATTAACTCAGGATCAACAGAGAAATCACAATCCTTATCAGTAATAAAGATAGGTGAATTAGCATAAGCAGGATCATATTTCATTCTAGCATTCAGAGATTTTTCTTTAAGCTTAGCTAATAGTTTCTTAAGATCACTTCTATCATTGCAGGCAAGAAAGTCTCTAGCAGTTTCTTCATCCATAACATAACCCTCAGGCACAATAGGCAATTCATATCTAGGTGGAGAGTCTTCATCATCACTTTCATCAATATTATCAGTTTCAATAATTTTATTCTCTCTAGCCCTAGCAAGTTGTTCATCAAGAAATTCACCAAGTGGCACATTAGTATCAAGCATAGAAGTAGTTTCATCATAAGTATCATGCATAGTAGAAGTGGCATCATCAATAACATGCGACATATCAGAATTAATAGCAGAAGCAGGTTTAGGTGTCGCAAGCTCACTCAAAAAAAGTGAATCAAGTGCAGAGCTAGATGGCAGTTCCTTACCTCCCCTCTTAGTTGAGGGAAAATCTTGGTTCTTTGATCTTTCAAGTTCTTCATAATGATAAGCAGATATAAATCCCAAGTGACTCAAAGAATAGAGCTATGCTCCCCGGCAACAGCACCAGAAAATGTTCTTGATAACCCACAAGTATAGGGGATCGCAACAGTTTTTTAGGGTAGAGTATTCAACCCAAATTTATTGATTCGACACAAGGGGAGCCAAAGAATATTCTCAAGTATTAGTAGTTGAGTTGTCAATTCAACCACACTTGGAAAATTAATATCTACAGCAAAGTGTTTAGTAGCAAAGCAATATGATAGTAGTGGTAACGGTGGCAAAAGGTAATGGTAGCAAAAGTAATATTTTTGGGTTTTGTAGTGATTGTAACAGTAGCAGCGGAAAAGTAAATAAGCGAAGAATAATATATGGAAAGCTCGTAGGCATTGGATCGGTGATGGAGAATCATGCCGGATGGGATCGATCATGTAACAGTCATAACATAGGGTGACACAGAACTAGCTCCAGTTCATCAATGTAATGTAGGCATGTATTCCGAATATAGTCATACGTGCTAATGGAAAAAAACTTGCATGACATATTTTGTCCTACCCTCCCGTGGTAGCGGGGTCCTATTGGAAACTAAGGGATATTAAGGCCTCCTTTTAATAGAGTACCGGACAAAGCATTAACACATAGTAAATACATGAACTCCTCAAACTACGGTCATCGCCGGTAAGTATCCCCATTATTGTCACTTCAGGGTTAACAGATCATAAAACATAATAGGTGACTATAGACTTGCAAGATAGGATCAAAACTATTATATATTGATGAAAACACAATAGGTTCAGATCTGAAATCATGGCACTCGGGCCCTAGTGACAAGCATTAAGCATAGCAAAGTCGTAGCAACATCAATCTCAGGACAGAGTGGATACTAGGGATCAAACCCTAACAAAACTAACTCGATTACATGATAAATCTCATCCAACCCATCACCATCCAGCAAGCCTACGATGGAATTACTCACGCATTGTGGTGAGCACCATGAAATTGGTGATGGAGGAAGGTTGATGATGACGATGGCGACGGATTCCCCTCTCCGGAGCCCCAAACAGACTCCAGATCAGCCCCCCGAAGAGTTTAGGGCTTAGCGGCGGCTCCATATCGTAAAACGCGATGAATCCTTCTCTCTGATTGTTTTCTCCCCGAAAGTGAATATATGGAGTCAAGGTGGACATTGGTGGAGCGTCAGGGGGCCCACGAGGCAGGGGGCGCGCCCAGGGGGGTAGGGCGCGCCCCCACCCTCGTGGACAGGGTCTGGGCCCCCTGACGTGGATCTTTCTTCCAGTATTTTTTATATATTCGAAAAATAATCTCCGTTGATTTTCAGGTCATTCTGAGAACTTTTATTTCCGCACAAAAATAACACCATGGCAATTCTGCTGAAAACATCGCCAGTCCGGATTAGTTCCATTCAAATCATGCAAGTTAGAGTCCAAAACAAGGGCAAAAGTGTTTGGAAAAATAGATACGACAGAGACATATCAATTAGCTTAGCAAGATGATCGTTACAGTTTCATTGCTACTGCTTTCTTCATGACTTATACATGTTCCTCAGACTATGAGATTATGCAACTCCCGAATACCGGAGGAACACCTTGTGTGCTATCAAACATAACTGGGTGATTATAAAGATGCTCTACAGGTGTCTCTGATGGTGTTTGTTGAGTTAGCATAGATCAAGATTAGGATTTGTCACTCCGAGTATCATAGAGGTATCTCTGGGCCTTCTCGGTAATGCACATCACTATAAGCCTTGCAAGCAATGTGACTAATGAGTTAGTTACGGGATGATGCATTATGGAACGAGTAAAGATACTTGCTGGTAACGAGTTTGAACTAGGTATTGAGATACCGATGATCGAATCTTGGGCAAGTAACATACAGATGACAAAGGGAACAAAGTATATCGTTATGCGGTTTGACCGATAAAGATCTTCGTAAAATATGTAGGCACCAATATGAGCATCCAGGTTCCGCTATTGGTTATTGACTGGAGATGAGTCTCGGTCATGTCTACATAGTTATCGAACCCGTAGGGTCCGCACGCTTAACGTTCTGTGATGATTTGTATTATGAGTTATATGATTTGATGACTGAAGTTTGTTCGGAGTCCCGGATGAGATCGGGGACATGAAGAGGAGTCTCGAAATGGTCAAGACATAAAGATCGATATATTGGAAGGCTATATTCGGACATCGGAAAGGTTCCGAGTGATTCGGGTAATTTTCGGAGTACCGGAGAGTTATGGGAATTTGTATTGGACCTTAATGGGCCATACGGGAAAGGAGAGAAAGGCCTCAAGGGTGGCCGCGCCCCTTCCCCATGGACTGGTCTGAATTGGACTAGGGAAAGGGGGCACCCCCTTCCTTCCTTCTCCTTCTCCCTTCCCCTTTTCCTATTCCATGTGGGAGGTGGAATCCTACTAGGACTAGGGAGTCCTAGTAGGACTCCACACTTTGGGCGTGCCCTATGAGGGCCAGCCTCCTCCGCCCTCCATCCTTTATATACATGGCGAGGGGGCACCCCATAGACACACGAGTTGATCAGTTGATCTTTTAGCCGTGTGCGGTGCCCCCCTCCACCATAATCCACCTCGGTCATATCGTAGCGGTGCTTAGGCGAAGCACTGCGTTGGTAGCATCATCATCACCGTCATCACGCCGTCGTACTGACGGAACTCTCCCTCGAAGCTCTGCTGGATCGGAGTTTGTGGGACGTCACCGAGCTGAACGTGTGCTGTACTCGGAGGTGCCGTATGTTCGGTACTTGGATCGGTCGGATCGTGAAGACGTACGACTACATAAAACGCGTTCTCATAACGCTTTTGCTTACGGTCTACAAGGGTACGTGGACGGCACTCTCCCCTCTCATTGCTATGCATCACCATGATCTTGCGTGTGCGTAGGAATTTTTTTTAAATTACTACGTTCCCCAACACCGGAGCCCTGCCAAAACGGCGGCGTGCCAATTTTTTGGCCATCGAATTCACCGCCAAGTTCTCGCCACCACGCGGGTGCCAGTATCACTGCAGGTTACCAAAATATTGGTTGGTATTCTAAAATTTGGTTGCGATCCAAACGCCAGCCCACCTCATCGGTCAACGCCAAAAATTCAGCAGGGCAACCGTGGGCACTCAACCAAACAAGCCCATAATACTTAGGACACCTTTGGTCCGTAGGAATTTTGTATGAATTCTAGAGGCTAGGATTTTTAAAGGAAAAAAATCTTTGGAGCCCTTTGGTTTGTAGGATTTTGATGCATATTTCCATGTAGGATAGGAATCAATCCTTCATATTCAAGAAAAACAAACATTCGCCTAAACTTAATGATTTTTTATCATATGCATCAAATGACCTCTTTTTTTGACGCGGTACAATCGAAGTCACTCACATGCACGAACATATACTCACCCCTATGAACGCAAGAACACACACCCTACCCTTATGAGCACCTCCGAGAGACTGAGACGGTCTTGAGATTTACGAAGTCACCATAGGATCCTCGTAGTAGTTGACGGGAATGCTCCTCCCATTGAATGAACATCGCAGGAAAGTATAAAATAAATCTAGAAAAATGCGAGCACCAATGTCAATTGTAAGACTTGAACCCTTGTGGGTTGGGGATACCACTGTCTTCCTAACTATCCAACCATAGGTTGATTCGCCTTTTCTTATAAGAATTGAGATACATGTCGATCTCACTTCAATGATTTTCCTATTCCTATGATATTCCTATCATATGCATCAAAATAAGCCTTAAAAAACCACCCACATCTTGTTCAAATTTGTGTCCCAAAATTGAATTTCAGATACCCCAAGAATTATGCTAACAATTTTTTTAAATATATGTATGTATCTTTATGTGGAGAAGGTTTCAACAATGTTTGGTACAATATTCCAAGCCACATGAGTTTTTTAAACATAGTACACACCCACACGCTCACACACAGTCATCCCTATTAATGCACATACACACATTTTTTCCTTCTCGAAATGTACATGAAGTGTTCATCAATTGGGATTAGTAATGAGCGAGCATGCGTTAGATGGTTCCAGTGAGATACGACACTCTGCACCACACGAGTAACCACAGACATGCTTGCAATAGCAAGATTGGAGCTGGCGTGTGATGCTGATGCATCGTGGCGTTGCGGTTGTTCTTATGTTCGTTGCGCCATGGTGGTCCCCTTATCTATCTAGGAAAGTACAATACTTCTTCAGCTAAAAAAATTCCTTGCGGCAAGAATCTTGATTGCCATCAAATATATCTTACCCACACTATCATGAAAAAACTCTGCATGCATGTGTATAAGTTGTCTACGATATTTGCGCCATGGTTCATGTTGTGACGAACTTTATTTGGAACAAGGATTCTTTATCGGTGTGTGTATTCTCGATGGCTAGAATTTTTGCTCAAAACCATGTTATCTTGATGATAGTTCTTTCTCAAAAGCCATGTTATACTGTTGACATGTTATCTTGATGATAGTTCTTTCTCAAAAGCCATGTTATACTGCTGATGTGCAATGGGATGGTGTGGGCTCTAATATGAGTGGCCCTTGAAGGACAATGCAATTGTTGATGTATGCACAAAAAATAAACTAGCACAATAGTTATGTTGGTTTCCCCAAATATCTCATCATCCATAATCTCCTCTGTAATATAGTTCTTCATGTTGTGTTGGCCAATCTATACTAGCTTCTTGTGAATTTGTAGTGCTTTGAGATATGACAACTCACGATTTTCTTGTCATTTAAAATAACAGTAGCATGGTGAGGGAGTCCTGGACTAAGGGGTCCTCGGGCGTCCGACCTATTAGGCACGGGCCGGACTGATGGGCTGTGAAGATACAAAGACCGAAGACTCTACCCATGTCAGGATGGGACTCTCCTTGGCGTGGAAGGCAAGCTTGGCGACAAAATATGAAGATTCCTTCCTCTGTAACCGACCTTATGTAACCCTAGATCCCTCCTGTGTCTATATAAACCAGAGGGCTAGGTCCGTAGATAGCTCCGGATAATCATAGTCAGACAGGCTAGACTTTTAGGGTTTAGCCATTACGATCTCGTGGTAGATCAAATATTGTAATACTCATATTCATCAAGATCAATCAAGTAGGAAGTAGGGTATTACCTCCATAGAGAGGTCCTGAACCTGGGTAAAAATGTGTCCCCCGTTACCTGTTACCATCGACCTTAGATGCACAGTTCGGGACCCTTTACCCGAGATCCGCCGGTTTTGACACCGACATTGGTGCTTTCATTGAGAGTTCCGTTGTGATGTCCAAAAATAGGATCGATGGTTTGCCTTGTTGTCAAGGACAACGTCACCTCTGGAGAAGCACTGGCTCCAGGCCAAACCCTCCGGATGGGCGGCTTCATCATGACTGCCCGTTCGGCCGTTAAGCTAATGATGACTTCTCAGGTCATCGAAAATCCCCTTCATGTTGACTCCAAATACTCCAAGCAGATGGATCCAGCGGAGCTGTCGTCTTTAAACGAGCTCCTAGATCGCATCGCCGCTCTGGGGGTCGCCATAGACTATGATCGGATTGGGCTTAAACCCGATCAGAGAGAAATTAAAACTCCACCGATCACCCATCAGATAGCGGTAGTAGAGGAGCAAGTCGACAACTCTTCCTCTATATTGAGGACGAACCACGTTCAGATCTCTGAGCTTGAAGAGCTGGGCACCTACCTGCAGAAGGACATGCCTTGTCTTCCGAACATAGAATTGGACGACATGCCCAAAAAACCAGTTGACATCCCGGAGCCCGAACTACTAAGCTCGGAAGTTCTTCAAACTCCGGATCCTAAACTGGGCTAGGGTTCGGATTTTAAACCACCCGCCCACCCAGATATAAGCGCCCTCATGGGCATTCAACAACAGTCTCAGGAAATGGTCCATCACTTCTGGGACAGATTCCTCCTTGTCAAAGATAATATTGAAGATTGTCGTGACGAAGACACGATTTCAGTGTTCCGCAACAATTGCACAGATGAAGGAATCCTCAACGCCATCAACCGTCTTCGCATATCACACTTCGCAGACTTGGCAACCATAGTATGCAAGTACTGCGCAATGGAAAGCGCTTAGAAAACTCAGGCAGCTCACTGGGAACCACCGGTTTCCACCCAACCCCTCGTTCGGGTGAAAAGGACGCACCCTCGTGGCACGCCCGACCCAATGGTAAAGAAATATAAGCCCGTTACGGGACACAGAAGCATTCTGGAGGGATGGCTCGATGGACCATGCAAGTTACATGCAACACCGGATACTATATCAACCCACAACCTTAGAGCATGTTGGATACTCCAGCAGGTGGCCAAGAGCAGCGAGGATATCCTCACCAAAAACAACCTAGAGCAATATCCCCCAGAAGACGACGACCCCAGAGTATTGACGGTCTTCGAAACTTTTGCTTTCAAATAGTAAGCACAAAAGGGCACTCCGCAACCTCGCCGAAGTCTATCAAATCACAACAACAAACCCTTGGAACGACACGACCATAACTTTCAATGCTGATGACAAACTAAAATTCAGGAGAGTCCGGACACCAGCCGCCTTGGTCCTCAGTCTGATCGTGGACGACTTCCGGCTCACCATGGTTCTCATGGACGGCGACAGCGGACTAAACCTCATTTACTCAGTAAAATGGAAATAAACAGGAGCCACATTGAGCAAAGTAGCACGACCTTCCGAGGAATTATTCCTAGTCGGGAGGCACGATGTGCGGGAAAAATCACGCTCGACGTGGTATTCGGCACACCGGAGAACTATCGTATTGACGAATTAACCTTCCAAGTGGCCCCTTTCAACAGTGAATATCACACCCTATTGGGGCGAGATGCATTTACACGCTTCCAAGCTATACCTCACTACGAGTATATGAAGCTCAAGATGCCCGGGCCCAACGGCATAATCACTCTCGCCAGTGATCCGGACATAGCACTCCGCGCCAAAAATAAAACCGCATCCCTGGCCCTTGAGGCATTATCCGAAGCCCTAGCGGCCGAAGAATTAACCACATTACGCTCCACGGTGGATAGGGACGATGCAATCCTGGACAAATGACCCAAATCCACCTCCTTCAAACCAGCAGAAGAAATAGTCAAATTCCAAGTCCATCCAACGGACCCTAAGAAGACAACATCTATTGGGGCACAACTAGACCCGATGGTCGACACTGCGCTACGAGAGTTTCTGCGCGAGAACTGGGATATATTCTCCTGGCACCCCTCGGATATGCCAGGAATCCCATGCAGATTGGCCGAACATAGCCTCAATATATTGAAGGTATATAAACCGGTCAAGCAAACACTGCGGCGCTTTTCCGAACCCAAATGTCAAGCTATGGGGGAGGAGCTAGCCAAGCTAATCGACGCCGGATTCATTAGAGAAATAAAACACCCGGACTAGCTAGCAAACTTGGTGATGGTACCAAAGAAGGATAAATCCTGGCGCCTGTGCGTCGATTTTAAAGACCTCAATATGGTCTGCCCTAAGGATCCCTCCCCCTCCCCTGCATCAACCAGATCATTGATGCCACCGTAGGACACGACTCACTGTGCTTCCTCGATGCATATTCTGCATACCATCAAATCAAAATGAAGGAGTCTGATCAAGACGCAACGACATTCATTACCCCATATGGGCCATTCTGCTTCAACACCATGCCCTTCGGGCTCAAAAACACCGGGGCCACTTACCAACGCATGATTCAAACATGCCTGGAGAAACAGGTCGGCAAGACAGTCAAAGCATACATGGACGACGTCGTCATTAAAACTAGGCACGTCGATTCACCGATAGACGATTTACGTCTCACATTCGGCAACCTCCGTGCATATGACATCAAGCTCAATCCGGAAAAGTGTGTTTTCGGTGTCCCTGCTAGAAAGTTGTTGGGCTTCATCATTTCCAATAGAGGAATTGAAGCAAATCCAGCCAAAACCCGAGCTTTGTCACAATTGGCTACGCCAATGGACCTTAAACAGGTCCAAAAACTCATAGGATGTGTGGCAGCTCTAAGCCACTTTATCTCCAGATTGGGAGAGAAGGCATTTCCACTGTATCGCCTCCTCCGGTGCACCGATCACTTCGACTGGATGGATGCGGCAACAGCCGGACTGGAAGAAATAAAACCCTTCTTGCGAGCAACCCAATCCTGGCTGCGCCGAACGTTGGCAAACCCATGTTATTATACATATCAGCAACACACCAGGTGGTTAGCGCCATGCTCGTCGTTGAGCGAGAGCAGGAAGGACAGAAATTCCCACTTCAGAAGCCGGTATACTATGTATCCACTGTCCTCACACCATGCAAATCCCGGTACCCTCATTACCAAAAGATAGCATACACGGTCTTCATGGCATCCCGGAAGCTACGGCACTACTTCCAAGAATGTTCTATCACGGTAGCTTCCGAAGTACCACTCAATGACATAATAAACAACCGCGATGCTACGGGCCGGATAGCCAAATGGGCCATTGAGATCCTTCCATTCGACATAACATAAAAACTGCGTCGAGCCATCAAATCCCAAGTACTGGCAGACTTCGTCACCGAATGGACAGAGGCCGAACTCCCCAAAGAGTACGACACATATTCCAACTGGGTTATGTATTTCGATGGTTCCAAAATGCTGGCAGGATTAGGGGCGGGCGTCGTTTTAACGTCCCCCACTGGAGATGTAGTCCAGTACATGCTCCAAATATTGTACACAGACTCCAATAACGCAGTCGAATACGAGGCCTTATTGCATGGTCTCTGGATGGCTGTCTCCATGGGTATACAACGCCTTGAAGTGCGCGGGGACTCAAACCTCGAAATATCTAAAATAAATGGAGATTTTGATGCCAAAGATCTGAAGATGGCGGCTTACCGCAACGCCGTCCTAAAAATGTCGGCTCGGTTCGAGGGGCTCAAGTTTCATCACGTGGCTCGAGAAAGTAATCAAGCGGCAGACGTCCTTGCTCGCATCGGCGCTAAGCGCGACCCCGTCCCACCCAACATTTTTCTGGAAAGGCTTTTCAAGCCATCAGTGGTATGGCAGGGGGAGAGCGGCAATACCAGTCCGGATCCGAACACAACCCTAGATTCCGAACACAACGATTTTATCAGGGGCTCAGCCACCGAAATAACACCGTCGGCCCATCTCATCATGGCAGTTATTGCCCCATGGACCGAACCCTTCTTGGACTACCTTAATAGGAGAGAACTCCCGGAGGATCAGAATGAGGCTCGCCGCATTGTCCGACGCTCGAAGGCCTACAAGGTTAACGACGAAGAGCTCTACAAGAAAAGCGCTACCGGAGTTCTTCAAAGATGTATCTCTAAGGAAGAGGGGCGGTAGCTCTTGGCTAAAATTCATGCTAGACTCAGCGGTCACCACGCCGCAGCTCGAGCCCTTGTTAGCAAGGCCTTCCGCACAGGTTTTTACTGGCCTATGGCCCGAGCAGATGCACATGACCTTGTCCAACGTTGCGTCGGATGCCAGCTATTCGCCAACCAAAGCCACATGCCCCCACCGCTCTACAAAAAATCCCCATCACTTGGCCTTTTGCGGTCTGGGGGCTCGATATGGTTAGACCCCTTAAAGGAGGAAGCCAAGAGAAAGTATCTGCTAGTCATGGTGGATAAATTCACTAAGTGGATAGAGGCCAAACTAGTTAAAATGGCCGAGGCAGGGCTAGTGATAGAATTCATATCTGGTGTGGTGCACCGTTATGGTGTTCCACACAGCATCATCACCGATAACGGCTCCAATTTCATAGCCGATGAGGTGAAAACTTGGTGTGTTAATCTGGGCATTAAGCTCGATTGCGCCTCTATCTATCACCCGCAAACAAACGGTCAAGTCGAACGGGCCAATGATCTTATTATGAGCGGCATCAAACCCAGACTAGTGCGGTCTTTGAGAGAATCAAACAAGCACTGGGTTGAGGAGCTTGACTTCGTACTCTGGGGGCTGCGGACCATGCCCAACTGTACTACTGGATATACACCTTTCTTCATGGTGTACGACATAGAGGATGTGTTACCCTGCGATATTATCCATGACTCACCTCGAGTGCGCATGTACGAAGAAAGAGAGGCCGAGCTTGATCGACAGGACAACCTAGATGCCCTGGAGGAGGAGCGCGATGTTGCAAAGGCCCGTTCCACATTTTATCAACAACAGGCCTGCAGATACCAAAGCAGAGAAGTACGGGCCAAGACTTATAATGTTGGCGAACTCGTTCTACGCTTGCCAGAGAAGAAAAAGGACAAACTCAAGCCCAAGTGGGAGGGTCCCTTCATCATTGACGAAGTTCTCACAGGAGGAGCGTACCGCCTATGGGCTGCATCAGACAATCGCCTAGAGCTGAACCCTTGGAACATGGCCAGACTCCGAAGATTCTATGCCTAGCACCAAACTATTCATTCGTCTCCTTCCCCCTGTTGTTTCCTTTATTTTTTCTTCTGTTTTCGTTCTTCCTTTTCTTTTTCTAAGCCTTAAAGCTTTTGCATGGCTAAACCGTGCACCTGTGACGTACACACCCTCGAACATGTACGTCCATCATACCTGGGGGCTTCCCAAATAGAAGCTTATTCTTATTTTCCGAGCATCAAGCTCATCACATATGCGCTTTTCCCATATGAACCTTTTCTTCACCATTATATGCATCGATATGACTTAAGTTTTGGCCATGCTGGGTTGCCTCGCTCCTGTGCTTATGCCCTACATTCCCATTAGTTCGGCTAGGGCATAAAGGGAGCACCTCTGCGATTGTAACTGCCGAGTCACCCGGATGTGTACCCCAGACTGGGTGAAGCCAAAAGCTAGCGTTCTTAAGGGAATAATTAGTCGGTGTATTAAAGATGTTTTTGCATTCACCCCATGGGGAACCCCCAGATGTTACGTATACTGTGATTTTTTCCAATCACAGTTTGGACATGCATTTTCACGCACGCACACCCAGGGAAAGGAACCCTTAACGGAACTATTCTATCTGGAAGATGCTTCTTACAATCATAATGCAATATAACATAACTAGACGAATACAACTTGTCTGTTCAAGCAATTATGACCCCTACGCCTAGTTTCCATGCATACCCCGGTCTATTTTACCGCTCAGGTATTCGGAAACACTCCACACCTTCAGGTCCAGAGGTCAAAGGGAAAAGGTCTGCCTTGACAATCATTTTTACAATCCAGCTAGAGCTACATATATCAAGAAAAGTACATAGTCACTTGGACTCAAAAATTTCCTCCTCTATACCATCTAGCAGGCTGTCTAACTTACAATCCTGCTGGGAATACTTGGCGGCTACTTCTACTTGGTCATATACCAAACTAACAGTAACTTCTTTTCCATCTGACCCTAGAGGTCCGACCCGAGCCATATGATTCGGATCAAGCTTGGTATACCGTGTTTTCACCATGGCCCAGGCCTCTCGTGCACCTTCCTGGCAGGCTGATATCTTCCACAATCTAAAGCGCCGCCGCACTCCCTTGAATAGTTGTATAAGCTCCTCGATCTTTCCTGGAGGGGAGGTAGATGGCCATAAGGCCTTGGCCACACTTCGCATCGCCTGCCGAGCCTGCTCGTGCACTTGCGACAGCTCTTGTAGTAGATCGCTAGAGGATCCGGACATCTCCTCTTCGGGACGACCGGTCAGCATACCTGCAAACATAACTCTATCAGTCCCCTCTATCTCCGAATTATTCGAAGGCAAGTTCGACCACATACTGAATATGCCGCCCCGCAGCCTTTTATTCTCCTTTACGGAGTTCGCCAGCTAGGCCCGTACATGTTTCAGTTCCTCGCCTAGTTGGGTATTGGAATCCTGGAGCTTGTTTTTCTCCATCATGACTTTTGTTAGCACACGCTCGCCCACGGCTAGCAGCTTGTTGGCTTCTTGTTCTCCGCCTTGAGCAGCATTCAGTTGCTCTTGCAATTGATCTAATGATCCTATTAAGAGGCGAGCAACCGTGTTAGCATTATTGGCATACCACTATGTTTTGTCGCTGGAGGGGAACATTACCAGGAGACGCCTTCTTGGATTTCTCCAGTTCGGCATTGGCAGCGGTTAGCTAGGTCCGTTACTTTTCTAGCTCCTGAGATAGCAGGTTGTTCTTCTCTGTAAGCACCTGGTTATACAATGATCCTTAAATCAGTTGTATCAACTGCTTTAAGTATCGGGGGCTACTGGTGTATGATTATTAAGTCAACACTTACCCGCATATCTTTCAGATGCTGGTCCGTGGCTTTGGCAAGACCACCCCGAGCAGCTCGGATGTATGCATCGGCCGAGCTGAAGGCATCAAATGCCTCCTTTGAAAAGTCAGGGTCATGAAGCGCGGCCCTCCGACGACAATGATACATGGCACTCTCCACCTCAGAGTTCGTGATGGACATATAGTCCGAACCCTCTATGGAAGGACAGTTCGGTGCCACTCCCGTGTCATCCCCCATCCTCAGGGTAGGGATCGAAACCTGACTAGTGGATGCGCGTCCGACCGGATCCCCGAACGCAGTCTGACAGATACTTTTCCTGATAGAATGCAGCGAGTGACATCATGATTTGACGTGGTGATTAGAGGATGTATTCCTCAAAGGAAAGCTTTAGCTCTTTGGTGAGGGTTCTGCCGTATTGTCATTTGCCTTCCTCTTCGAAGATGTGCTCGGCACGGGCATCGCTCTCCTCGGGGACGCTTCTGGTGCACGTTGCGATGTCGAGCGCCTCCCCTTTGAAACACGAAAGTGGGTGAGGCATAGTAAGGGAACTCTTTCAAAGAAAGTGCCTTTTAAAGTACTTACATACGAAGCAGGAAGGAGGTCGGGGTAATCAGAAATAATAGGTACTTCCGTACCATCATAGCTCGTCTGATAGAATATTCCATCCTCGAGATCCACAAATATGTCCGGATCTTCTTCAAATCCAGGGTCAAGATCCCGGTTGTGACTCTCCGGCTGAGGGGCGGGGTTATGGACCCCCTTCGATAGCCTTTTGCCATTCCTGTTATGAGGGGATATGATACTATCCGTCAAAGATAATTCGAGAAGAAGAGTAAAATGGTGGGGGTCAGAGCTTACCCAGCTCGGAGGATTATACATGGAAAATCCGTCTTGACATTTGAGACGGGTGAACTCCTCCTTCTCCCCTTTATACAGTTCGGCCAATATTTTGGCCAAAGCAACGGGGGTCTTTGGGCAGTTCCGACCGCAGCATGAGGCATCGTCTTTCCCATTATAGTGCCACTTGGGAAGCCCTCTATATTGGAGTGGTTGGACCCCCCGCACTATGGAGATCGCCATTACCTCGACTATTGACAATCCGGACTGGGCAAGCATCTTAATCTTGCCCATCAACTGACTGACTTCTGCACTATCTTCCTCCTCAAGGCTCCGAGGACGCCAGCTATGGCGTTTCTTCAATGGGGCGCTTGAAAATTCGGGGAGGCCCATTCGGACTGGGTCGGGGAGAGCGACGTCATCGATACAGAACCATTCAGAAGGCCACTCTTCGGAAGCCTTCTTCGGTGTGCCAGACAGGTATCCGGTCCCGGCGATACACCACACTTCGGCTCTCCCCACTTTGAATATTGAGCCTCCTTGATTACGAGGGACGAGGCAGAACAGTCTTCTCCATAAATCGAAATGGGCCGCGCAACCTAGGAATAGCTCGCATCGAGCGACATAGCCCGCGATGTGCAGGATGGAGGCGGGAGTGAGACTGTGCAGTTGGAGGCCATAATACTCCAACAGTCCTTGGAGGAAGGGATGGATTGGAAATCCGACGCCTCTTAACAAGAAGGGAACGAAGCATACTCGTTCCCCCTAGACGGATTGGGGAAGTTCTCCGCCTGACCCCGCCATTGAAGGACGTCAGCCCTGCTCGTACGAGGACTAAATCCGCGGGAGGAAGAAAGCCATGTTTTTGCAGCTTCACCAGCTGACTGTGAGATACAGAACATCTCTCCCAATCACCCTTTTCGGAGCTGTGGGGACGAGAGGAAGAGCTGGGAGCACTAGCCATGTCAGGGTGGTTGATACGTCCATTTTGCATCATGCTTCTATATCAATATTTATTGCGTTATGGGTTGTTATTACACATTATGTCACAATACTTATGCCTATTCTCTCTTATTTTACAAGGTTTACATAAAGAGAGAGAATGCCGGCAGCTGGGATTCTGGGCTGGAAAAGGAGCAAATATTAGAGACCTATTCTGCACAGCTCCAAAAGTCCTGAAACTCCATAGAAGATGTTTTCCAAATATATAAAAAATACTGAGAGCAAGAACTTCACCAGGGGGGCCACACCCCGCCGACGAGGGTGGGGGCGCGCCCTACCCCCTGGGTGCGCCCCCCTACCTCGTGGGCCCCCTGGTGGCCCTCCGGTGGCCATCTTCTGCTATATGGAGTCTTTCGATGGGAAAAAATCATAAGTCATCTTCTCGGACAAAACTCCGCCGCCACAAGGCGGAACCTTGGCGGAACCAATCTAGGGCTCTGGCGGAGCTATTCTGCCGGGGGAACTTCCCTCCCAGAGGGGGAAATCATCGCCATCGTCATCACCAATGCTCCTATCATCAGGAGAGGGCAATCTCCATCAACATCTTCATCAGCAACATCTCATCTCAAAACCCTAGTTCATCTCTTGTATCCAATTCTTGTCTCCAAGTCCGTGATTGGTGCTAGTAGGTTGCTAGTAGTGTTAATTACTCCTTGTAGTTGATGCTAGTTGGTTCAATTGGTGGAAGATCATATGTTCAGATCCTATATGCATATTAATACCCCTCTGATTATGAACATGTTTATGCTTTGTGAGTAGTTACTTTTGTTCCTCGGGACATGGGAGAAGTCTTGCTATTAGTAGTCATGTGAATTTGGTATTCGTTCGATATTTTGATGAGATGTATGTTGTCTCTCCTCTAGTGGTGTTATGTGAACATCGACTACATGACACTTCACCATTATTTGGGCCTAGAGGAAGGCATTGGGAAGTAATAAGTAGATGATGGGTTGCTAGAGTGACAGAAGCTTAAACCCTAGTTTATGCATTGCTTCGTAAGGGGCTGATTTGGATCCATATGTTTCATGCTATGGTTAGGTTTACCTTAATACTTTTGTTGTAGTTGCGGATGCTTGCAATAGAGGTTAATCATAAGTGGGATGCTTGTCCAAGTAAGGGCAATACCCAAGCACCGGTCCATCCACATACCAAATTATCAAAGTACCGAACGCGAATCATATGAACGTGATGAAAACTAGCTTGACGATATTCCCATGTGTCCTCGGCAGCGCTTTACATCATATAAGAGTTTGTCCAGGCTTGTCCTTTGCTACAAAAAGGATTGGGCCACCTTGCTGCACCTTATTTACTTTTGTTACTTGTTGCTCGTTACAAATTATCTTATCACAAAACTATCTGTTACCACTTATTTCAGTACTTGCAGAGAATACCTTGCTGGAAACCACTTATCAGTTCCTTCTGCTCCTCATTGCGTTTGACACTCTTACTTATCGAAAGGACTACGATAGATCCCCTATACTTGTGGGTCATCAAGACTCTTTTCTGGCACCGTTGCCGGGGAGTGAAGCGCCTTTGGTAGGTGGAATTTGGTAAGGAAAAATTTATATAGTGTGCTGAAATTTACTGTCACTTGTTACCATGGAAAGTAATCCTCTGAGGGGCTTGTTCGGGGTATCTTCACCCCGACCAGTAGAGCAAAGAGTTGCTCCTCAACCTACTGAACCTACTGAAAATGAAAATGAAAATGAAAATGCTTGCTTTGAAGTTCCTTTGGGTATGATAGAAAAACTGCTAGCTAATCTTTTTTTAGGAGATGGAACAAAACATCCTGATGAACATCTGATATATGTGGATGAGGTTTGGGGATTATTTAAGCTTGTAGGTGTACCCGAAGATGTTGTTAAGAAGAAGGTCTTCCCTTTATCTTTGAGGGGAGATGCATCAACATGGTATAGGCTATGTGATGATATGGGCTCTTGGAATTACAAACGATTGAAATTGGAATTTCATCAGAAGTTTTATCCTATGCATCTTGTTCATCGTGATCGCAATTATATATATAATTTTTGGCCTCGCGAAGGAGAAAGCATCGCTCAAGCTTGGGGGAGGCTTAAATCAATGTTATATTCATGCCCCAATCATGAGCTCTCAAGAGAAATGATTATTCAAAAATTTTATGCTCGGCTTTCTGGTGACAATCGCACCATGCTTGATACTTCTTGTGCTGGCTCTTTTATGATGAAGACTATTGAATTCAAATGGGATTTATTGGAAAGAATTAAATGCAACTCTGAAGATTGGGACCTCGACAATGGTAAGGACTCAGGTATGACACCTAGTTTTGATTGTGTTAAATCTTTTATGGATACCAATATTTTTCGTAAATTTAGCACTAAATATGGACTTGACTCTGAGATAGTAGCTTCTTTCTGTGAATCTTTTGCTGCCTATGTTGATCTCCCCAAGGAGAAGTGGTTTAAATATCATCCTCCCATAGAAGTAAAAGTAGCTTCACCTATTAAAGTTGAAGAAAAGACTATCACTTATAATGATACTATTGTTCCTACTTCTTATGTTGAGAAACCACCTTTCCCTGTTAGGATAAAGGATCATGCTAAAGCTTCAACTTTGGTTCGTAAAAGCAATATTAAAACATATACACCTCCTGAGCAAGTTAAAGTTGAACCTAGTATTGCTATCATTAAAGATCTCTTGTCTGATAATATTGATGGGCATGTTATTTATTTCCGTGATGAAACTGCTAGAATTGCTAAACCCTATGATAAAGATAAACCTAGACCTATGGTAGGCATGCCTATTATTTCTGTTAAAATAGGAGATCATTGTTATCATGGCTTATGTGATATGGGTGCTAGTGCTAGTGCAATACCTTATTCCTTATACAAAGAAGTTATGCATGATATTGCACCTGCTGAGATGGAAGATATTGATGTCACAATTAAACTTGCCAATAGAGATACTATTTCACCAATGGGAATTGTTAGAGATGTTGAAGTCTTGTGTGGTAAAACTAAATATCCTGCTGATTTTCTTGTTCTTGGTTCCCCACAAGATAGCTTTTGTCCCATTATATTTGGTAGACCCTTCTTAAATACTGTTAATGCTACCATAGATTGCAAAAGAGATGTTGTTACTATCGGTTTAGATGATATGACTCATGAATTTAATTTTTCTAAATTTAGTAGACAACACCATGAAGAAGAATTACCTAGTAAGGATGAAATTATTGGTCTTGCTTCTATTCCCGTACCTCCTAGTGATCCTTTAGAACAATACTTGCTATACCATGAAAATGACATGTTTATGAATGAAAGAAGGGAATTAGATGAAGTATTCTTTAAACAGGAACCTATTATGAAAACCAATTTACTTGTTGAAATCCTAGGGGATCCACCTCCACCCAAGGGTGATCCCGTGTTTGAGCTTAAACCGTTACCTGATACTCTTAAATATGCTTATCTTGATGAGAAAAAGATATATCCTGTTATTATTAGTGCTAACCTTTCAGAGCATGAGGAAGAGAGATTATTGAAAACTCTGAAGAAGCACCGCGCTGCTGTTGGGTATACTCTTGATGATCTTAAGGGCATTAGTCCCACTCTATGTCAACATAGAATTAATTTGGAAGAAGATGCTAAACTAGTTCGTGACCATCAACGCCGGCTGAATCCTAAAATGAAAGAAGTGGTAAGAAAGGAGATACTAAAGCTCCTTGAGGCAGGTATAATTTATCCCATTGCTGATAGTCAATGGGTAAGCCCTGTCCATTGTGTCCCTAAAAAGGGAGGTATTACTCTTGTTCCTAATGATAAAGATGAATTGATTCCTCAAAGAATTATTACAGGTTATAGGATGGTAATTGATTTCCGCAAATTAAATAAGGCTACTAAAAAGGATTATTACCCCTTACCTTTTATTTATCAAATGCTAGAAAGATTGTCCAAACATACACATTTTTGCTTTCTAGATGGTTATTCTGGTTTCTCTCAAATACCTGTGTCAGCCAAAGATCAATCAAAGACTACTTTTACATGCCCTTTTGGTACCTTTGCTTATAGACGTATGCCTATTGGTTTATGTAATGCACCTGCTACCTTTCAAAGATGCATGATGGCTATATTGTCTGACTTTTGTGAAAAGATTTGTGAGGTTTTCATGGACGACTTTTCCGTCTATGGATCTTCTTTTGATGATTGCTTCAGCAACCTTGATCGAGTTTTGCAGAGATGTGAAGAAACTAATCTTGTCTTGAATTGGGAAAAGTGCCACTTTATGGTTAATGAAGGTATTGTCTTGGGGCATAAAGTTTCTGAAAGAGGTATTGAAGTTGATAAAGCTAAGGTTGATGCTATTGAAAAGATGCCATGTCCCAAGGACATCAAAGGTATAAGAAGTTTCCTTGGTCATGCCGGTTCTTATAGGAGGTTCATTAAGGACTTCTCGAAAATCTCTCGGCCTCCGACTAATTTATTACAAAAAGATATACCATTTGTCTTTGATGATGATTGTGTAGAAGCATTTGAAATACTTAAGAAAGCATTGATCTCTGCACCTATTGTTCAGCCACCTGATTGGAATTTACCCTTTGAAATTATGTGTGATGCTAGTGATTATGCTGTAGGTGATGTTCTAGGACAAAGAGTTGATAAGAAACTAAATGTTATTCAATATGCTAGTAAAACTCTAGACAATGCTCAAAGAAATTATGCTACTACTGAAAAAGAATTCTTAGGAGTTGTATTTGCTTATGATAAGTTTAGACCTTATATTGTTGATTCTAAAGTAACTATTCACACTAATCATGCTGCTATTAAATATCTTATGGAAAAGAAAGATGCTAAACCTAGACTTATTAGATGGGTTCTCTTGCTACAAGAATTTGATTTGCACATTGTTGATAGAAAAGGAGCTGAGAACCCCGTTGCAGACAACTTGTCTAGGTTAGAAAATGTGCTTGATGACCCACTACCTATTGATGATAGCTTTCCTGATGAGCAATTAAATGTCATAAATGCTTCTCATACTGCTCCATGCTATGCTGATTATGCTAATTACATTGTTGCTAAGTTTATACCACCTAGTTTCACATACCAGCAAAAGAAAAAGTTCTTCTATGATTTGAGGCATTACTTTTGGGACGACCCACATCTTTATAAAGAAGGAGTAGATGGTGTTATTAGACATCGTGTACCTGAGCATGAACAGGAACAGATCCTACGCAAGTGTCACTCCGAAGCTTATGGAGGACACCATGCTGGAGATAGAACTGCACATAAGGTACTGCAATCTGGTTTTTATTGGCCTACTCTCTTCAAGGATGCCCGTAAGTTTGTCTTATCTTGTGATGAATGTCAAAGAATTGGTAATATTAGTAGACGTCAAGAAATGCTTATGAATTATTCACTTGTTATTGAACCATTTGATGTTTGTGACTTTGACTATATGGGACCTTTTCCTTCCTCTAATGGTTATACACATATTTTAGTTGTTGTTGATTACGTTACTAAGTGGGTAGAAGCTATCCCAACTAGTAGTGCTGATCATAACACTTCTATTAAGATGCTTAAAGAAGTTATTTTTCCAAGATTTGGAGTCCCTAGATATTTAATGACTGATGGTGGTTCACATTTTATTCATGGCGCTTTCCGTAAAATGCTTGCTAAATATGATGTTAATCATAGAATTGCATCTCCTTATCACCCCCAGTCTAGTGGTCAAGTAGAATTGAGTAATAGAGAACTCAAATTAATTTTGCAAAAGACTGTTAATAGGTCTAGAAAGAATTGGTCCAAGAAACTTGATGATGCATTATGGGCCTATAGAACTGCAAATAAAAATCCTATGGGTATGTCTCCGTATAAAATGGTCTATGGAAAAGCATGTCACTTACCTCTCGAACTAGAACACAAGGCTTATTGGGCTATTAAAGAACTTAATTATGATTTTAAACTTGCCGGTGAGAAGAGGTTATTTGATATTAGCTCACTTGATGAATGGAGAACCCAAGCCTACGAAAATGCCAAGTTGTTTAAAGAAAAAGTTAAAAGATGGCATGACAAAAGGATACAAAAGCGTGAGTTTAATGTAGGTGATTATGTATTGCTATACAACTCTCGTTTAAGATTTTTTGCAGGAAAACTTCTCTCTAAATGGGAAGGTCCTTACGTTATCGACGAGGTCTACCGTTCCGGTGCCATAAAAATCAACAACTTCGAAGGCACAAATCCGAAGGTGGTGAACGGTCAAAGAATCAAACACTATATCTCAGGTAATCCCATAAATGTTGAAACCAATGTTATTGAAACCGTAACCCCGGAGGAATACATAAGGGACACTTTCCGGAATGTTTCAGACTCCGAAAAGGAATAGGTATGTGGTACGGTAAGTAAACCGACTCCAAAACAGTTTTTAAGGCAATATTTCTCCGTTTTGGAATATTTAGAAAAATAGAAAAATAAGGAGCAGTCCGGGAAGGACACGAGGGCTCCACGAGGGTGGAGGGCATGCCCTACCCTACTGGGCGCTCCCCCCTACCTCGTGGGCACCTCGTGTGCTCTCCGGACTCCGTTTTCGTACACGACATGTATTTTGGTCAGTAAAAATTCATTATATAATCTCCCGAAGGTTTTGACTCTCGTATCACGCAATTATCTCCTGTTTGTGTTTCGAGCTGTTGCTGCTGCAGATTAGAGCAGGATGTCTTCGCACGAGTCAGTCGGGGAGAGCCGAGTGTCTCATCCGGCACCGAGATCAATGACAAACAATCATGTTGACCCCTTTGGGCCAGCAACGGAGGAAGAGATGGAGGCTGATTTGAAGAGGATAGATGCCATGGAAGAGGATCAAGAAGTCACTTCCCGCCTCCAAGCTGGATTCACAATGGGAGAACCGCAGAGCTCAGCTATTCCAAACTCGGTTATCCCTTCCAATGTTAGATTTCTTTCTTATGAGAATATGAAGAAGAGTGTCACTGGTTCTCCCGCAGCTATGCAGCACCCTTGGGTGCAGGGAGCTTTGGCTGTTACAGGAAAACTCCCAAAGGAAATAATGGACCTCAAGCAGCAAGTCAACAAGCTTGAGGAGGAGAATCGTATCTTGAGGGGCATCATCGCCAAGAACATCACATCACCATCCCCGAAAAGAGATACATAATCACATGGGTATGGGCACCCCACTTGGCAACTGCCAAGCTTGGGGGAGTGCCCCGGTATCGTATCACCATCACTTTTATCTTTACCGTTTTTCTTAGTTCGATCCTTTTGGTAATATCCTGATCTAGTAGAATAAAAGTTCTTAGTGTGATCTAGTTGTGAGTTTGCTTTATTATCCTTCTATGTAATCGAGTCCGTGAGCTATATAATAAAGATTAGTGTTGAGTCAAGGGCTTGATTATGTTGCCATGATCCTAAGTGAATAAAAGAAAAGAGAAAGAAATAAAAAGAAATAAACAGATCATGTGAGTCTTATGGAGAGTAATGAGCTCACATAGAAAGAGTATGATGAATAGAAGTTGTTGAGGGTTGACAAACACAGTTTTGGTCATCGTTGCAATTAATAGGAAGTAATAAAGAAAGAGAGGTCTTCACATATAAATATACTATCTTGGACATCTTTTATGATTGTGAGCACTCATTAAAATATGACATGCTAAAGAGTTGACATTGGACAGGGAAGACAACGTAATGGGTTATGTTTTCTTACATCCGAGATGAATTATATTGTCTTGGATCTTCCAACATGATGATCTTGCCTTTCCCCCTCATGCTAGCCAAATTCATTGCACCAAGTAGAGATACTACTTGTCCTTCCAAATACCCTTAAACTAGTCTTGCCATAAGAGTCCACCATATCTACCTATGGATTGAGTAAGATCCATCAAGTAAGTTGTCATCGGTGCAAGCAATAAAAATTGCTCTTTAAATATGTATGATTGATTGGTGTAGAGGAAATAAGCTTTATACGATCGTGTGATATGGAAGTAATAAAAGCGACAGACTGCATAATAAAGGTCCACATCACAAGTGGCAATATAAAGTGACGTTCTTTCGCATTAAGATTTTGTGCATCCAACCATAAAAACGCATGACAACCTCTGCTTCCCTCTACGAAGGGCCTATCTTTACTTTTATCTCCTACATTGCATAAGAGTCATGGTGATTTCCACCCTTCCTTTTTACACTTTATCCTTTGGCAAGCAGAATATGTTGGAAAGATCCTGGTATATATGGCTAATTCGATGTGAGTTTTCATGAACTATTACTGTTGACATCACCCTTGAGGTGAAACGTTGGGAGGCAAAACTATAAGCCCCTATCTTTCTCTGTGTCCGATTAAAACTCCATAACCATAAGTATTGCGTGAGTGTCAGCAATTGTGAAAGACTATATGATAGTTGAGTATGTGGACTTGCTGAAAAGCTCTTATACATTGACTCTTTCCTATGTTATGATAAATTGCAATTGCTTCAATGACTGAGATTATAGTTTGTTAGTTTTCAATGAAGTTTAAGATTCATACTTGATATTGTGATTGAATTATTACTCTAGCATTGGAGATTATATGACAAGAATTATATAAGTTGCTGTTCTAAGAATGATCATGATGCCCTCATGTCCGTATTTTATTTTTATCGACACCTCTATCTCTAAACATGTGGACATATTTTTCGATTTCGGCTTTTCGCTTGAGGACAAGTGAGGTCTAAGCTTGGGGGAGTTGATACGTCCATTTTGCATCATGCTTTTATATTAATATTTATTGCATTATGGGCTGTTATTACACATTATGTAACAATACTTATGTCTATTCTCTCTTATTTTACAAGGTTTACATAAAGAGGGAGAATGCCGGCAGCTGGGATTCTGGGCTGGAAAAGGAGCAAATATTAGAGACCTATTCTGCACAGCTCCAAAAGTCCTGAAACTCCACGGAAGATGTTTTCCAAATATATAAAAAATACTGAGAGCAAGAACTTCACCAAGGGAGCCACACCCTGCCCACGAGGGTGGGGGGCGCGCCCTACCCCCTGGGCACGCCCCCTACCTCGTGGGCCCCCTGGTGGCCCTCTGGTGGCCATCTTCTGCTATATGGAGTCTTTCGATGGGAAAAAAATCATAATCCATCTTCTCGGACGAAACTCCGCCGCCACGAGGCGGAACCTTGGCGGAACCAATCTAGGGCTCTAGCGGAGCTGTTCTGCCGGGGAAACTTCCCTCCCGGAGGGGGAAATCATCGCCATCGTCATCACCAATGCTCCTCTCATCAGGAGAGGGCAATCTCCATCAACATCTCCATCAGCACCATCTCATCTCAAAACCCTAGTTCATCTCTTGTATCCAATTCTTGTCTCCAAGTCCGGGATTGGTGCTAGTAGGTTGCTAGTAGTGTTTATTACTCCTTGTAGTTGATGCTAGTTGGTTCAATTGGTGGAAGATCATATGTTCAGATCCTATATGCATATTAATACCCCTCTGATTATGAACATGTTTATGCTTTGTGAGTAGTTACTTTTGTTCCTCAGGACATGGGAGAAGTCTTGCTATTAGTAGTCATGTGAATTTGGTATTCGTTTGATATTTTGATGAGATGTATGTTGTCTCTCCTCTAGTGGTGTTATGTGAACATCGACTACATGACACTTCACCATTATTTGGGCCTAGAGGAAGGCATTGGGAAGTAATAAGTAGATGATGGGTTGCTAGAGTGACAGAAGCTTAAACCCTAGTTTATGCGTTGCTTCGTAAGGGGCTGATTTGGATCCATATGTTTCATGCTATGGTTAGGTTTACCTTAATACTTTTGTTGTAGTTGAGGATGCTTGCAATAGAGGTTAATCATAAGTGGGATGCTTGTCCAAGTAAGGGCAGTACCCAAGCACCGGTCCACCCACATACCAAATTATCAAAGTACCGAACGCGAATCATATGAACGTGATGAAAACTAGCTTGACGATATTCCCATGTGTCCTCGGGAGCGCTTTACATCATATAAGAGTTTGTCCAGGCTTGTCCTTTGCTACAAAAAGGATTGGGCCACCTTGCTGCACCTTATTTACTTTTTTTACTTGTTGCTCGTTACAAATTATCTTATCACAAAACTATCTGTTACCACTTATTTTAGTACTTGCAGAGAATACCTTGCTGGAAACCACTTATCATTTCCTTCTGCTCCTCATTGGGTTCGACACTCTTACTTATCGAAAGGACTACGATAGATCCCCCATACTTGTGGGTCATCAAGACTCTGCTCAGCAAGCTCTGAGGGTTTTTCCGTGAGGTTTGGAATGGATCTGAGATCTATTCTCTTTAAATAGGGACCTTTTTGGTATAGTGAGGGTGGTAAGTGTAAAAATACGCCGACCTCTTGTATTCACTCGACACATGGAAGCTAAAGTCAGGAAGGCACAGAAGTCGAGGGGTACGACATTAAATGGAAAGCCGAATACATTTCTTTGAAGTCATCGGAGGAGGAACCCACCTTGCAATGCCGAAGACTATCTGCGCGCCGGACACCTCATCATTGAAGTCTGGTTCGGGGGCTACTAAGGAGTCCTGGACTAAGGGGTCCTCGGGCGTCCAGCCTATTAGGCATGGGCCGGACTGATGGGCTATGAAGATACAAAGACCGAAGGCTCTACCCATGTCAGGATGGGACTCTCCTTGGCGTGGAAGGCAAGCTTGGCGACAAAATATTAAGATTCCTTCCTCTGTAACCGACCTTATGTAACCCTAGATCCCTCCTGTGTCTATATAAACTGGAGGGCTAGGTCCGTAGATAGCTCCGGATAATCATAGTCAGACAAGATAGACTTTTAGGGTTTAGCCATTACAATCTCGTGGTAGATCAACTCTTGTAATACTCATATTCATCAAGATCAATCAAGTAGGAAGTAGGTTATTACCTCCATAGAGAGGGCCCGAACCTGGGTAAACATTGTGTCCCCCGTCTCCTGTTACCATCGACCTTAGACGCACAGTTCGGGACCCCCTACCCGAGATCCGCCGGTTTTGACACCGACACATGGTTTCTCATAGGTATTGTATTCTTTCATAAAGACGTTGATTCATACACTATACTACTGATTAGCGATACACATACCGCAAAGGACACTACATGACTAATTAGCCATAATGACATTGATTCATGCACTAGACTACTAATTAGCGATACACACACTTCAAAGGACACTACATGACTAATTAGCGGTACACACATGCCATGTGACATGGATGTTCACTCTGAAGCAAAATTTGAAGTTAGTGGTCTTTGTTGGACTTATTGGCAAGAGGAGAAGTGTAAGTCTTCATGTATCATGTGTTTGTATTTTGCAGCATGGCTTCTAGGCAGACTTGTTTGATCAGGCTCTCTCTCGTGCTGGCTATGTTTACAACCCTCCGACATCACGTCCTCCTGAATTCCTGATGTGGACGGTGTTGGATCCATGGAGGAAAGGAGGCATGAGTTGTATGGATGCCCCCACTCGTGTTGGGGACAATTCATCCTCACTATCGACCATGTCCTATGTGTTGCCTACCATCATTGGTTGACTATTATGGCAAGTTTGCTCGGGTTAATAAGGGAGGGCCCGGGCGCCACATAGCCACCTCCATCAAGTATACTTTTTCTGAATCAGATTTATTTATTTTTCATCTAGATGAGAATTAGTTATCTCACGTCAAACACCTAAATTGTTGGATGAAAACCTTTAAGATCCATGTTGTTTTGTAGTGTGCACTCGCCCGATGCCTTCGTTTCGCACCAGATCATTCTATGCGTAGTCCAATTGTCATGTTTCCTATGCAAGCCACTTGTGCTCCCACATGGGTGTACGCATGGGTCATGGAATTTTTCATATTTTTATGGGTTGCAGTCTTTTTCTTGTTTCTTTACGGGTTTATGTGTTCTTTTTATTTTTTTCCATTCATAGGTGAAAATTTGTCCTGAAAAAATATGTAGGTGAAAAGGTTAGTTGGGAATACATGATGGGTGCGAGAAATTTGTTATTATTTGTCAACCCGGTTCTACGTCCATCCTTGACGTGTAACTCGATCTGACCTAGTTGCATGTCCACTATCGACATGCCACTTGCCCCTCAATGCCTACCATCAATATATGTTCACCGTTGATACAACTAGGTCCTACCTGACCCAGTTGCATGTCCACTTTTTGACATGCAACTCGTCAGTCCTAGTGGCATGTTCATCCTCAACACACAACTTGCATGACTCTAACTCAATTGCATGTCCACCCACTACAAAAAAATAAATCCATGATGATACGTGTTTGTCACAGTAGGTCACGTTTTCTGTCATGCATGCACATCCATGACTATTTTATCACAGAATCAAGATAGTCATACCTATGCTGTTATAGAATTGTTCCATGACAATACTCAAATTATCATCACGGAAGTGTTCACTTCCATGATGAGAAATGATGCTTCACAGAAGTGCTTTCGTTAAGGGTAACCGACATGTGGCATCCACCGTAATGGGTCGCCGTTAAGCTATCGGGTCCGGTTTTGGATTCGATAACCCGTTAACAGTAACGACCAATGGAAATTTTCCACATGTAAAATTCTCATCGGCCGGAGGAAACACGTGTCGGCTTCGCGATGGGCTAGATGTCGTCCATTCAATGGAGGAGACGTGCCTATGATACGTCCACGTGATAGGGCCCAACAGAGGCCCTTATAGATTAAAAAGGCCGGCCCAGTCGAAGGCCTGTCTGATTTACTCAGGTACTAGTGGGTTGGCCCACTAGCGGCTACTACCTCTTGAGCATGCATTGGTTTTCCCTTGAAGAGGAAACGGTGATGCGACAAAGCAGCGTAAGTATTTCCCTCAGTTTTTGAGACCACACGCGAGTCACCCCGTACCTACACAAACAAATAAGAACCTCGTAACCAACAAGATAAAGGGGTTGTCAATCCCTTCACGGCCACTTGCAAGAGTGAAATCTGATAGAGATAATAATAATAAGATAAATATTTTTGGTATTTTTGAGATATAAACTAAAAGTAAAGATTGCAAAATAAAATAGATTGGAAACTTATATGATGGAGAATAGACCCGGGGGGCATAGGTTTCACTAGTGGCTTCTCTCAAGATAGCATAAGTATTACGGTGGGTGAACAAATTACTGTCGAGCAATTGATAGAAAAGCAAATAATTATGAGAATATCTAGGTATGATCATGTATATAGGCATCACGTCCATGACAAGTAGACCGACTCCTACCTGCATCTACTACTATTACTCCACACATCGACCGCTATCCAGCATGCATCTAGAGTATTAAGTTCATAAGAACGGAGTAACGCTTTAAGCAAGATGACATGATGTAGAGGGGTAAACTCATGCAATATGATATAAACCCCATCTTTTTATCCTCGATGGCAACAATACAATACGTGTCGTTTCCCTTTCTGTCACTGGGATCGAGCACCGCAAGATTGAACCCAAAGCTAAGCACTTCTCCCATTGCAAGAAAGATCAATCTAGTAGGCCAAACCAAACTGAAAATTTGAAGAGACTTGCAAAGATAACCAATCATACATAAAATAATTCAGAGAAGATTCAAATATTATTCATAGATAACCTTGATCACAAACCCACAATTCACCGGATCTCGACAAACACACCGTAAAAGAAGATTACATCGAATAGATCTCCAAGAAGCTTGAGGAGAACTTTGTATTGAGATCCAAAGAGAGACAAGAAGCCATCTAGCTAATAGCTATGGACCCGAAGGTCTGAGGTAAACTACTCACACATCATAGGAGAGGCTATGGTGTTGATGTAGAAGCCCTCCGTGATTAATGCCCCCTTCGGCGGAGCGCCGGAAAAGGCCCCAAGATGGGATCTAATGGGTACAGAAGGTTGCGGCGGTGGAATTAGATTTTCGTGGTGCCCTTTGATGTTTTCAGTTTACGTAGGTATATATAGGAGGAAGAAGTAGGTTGGTGGAGCCACGAGGGGCCCATGAGGGTGGAGGGCGCCCAGGGGGTAGGCGCGCCCCCTGCCTCGTGGCTTCCTTGTTGGTTGATTGATGTTCACTCCAAGTCCCCTGGATCACGTTTGTTCCAAAAATCACGCTCCTGAAGGTTTCATTCCATTTGGACTCCGTTTGATATTCTTTTTCTGCGAAACACTGAAATAGGCAAAAAACAGCAATTTGGGCTGGGCCTCTGGTTAGTAGGTTAGTCCCAAAAATAATATAAAAGTGTATAAATAAGCCCATTAAACATCCAAAAAAGAATATATAATAGAATGGAACAATAAAAAAATATAGATACGTTGGAGATGTATCAGCGGCCTGCTTAAACATGGCCCATTTACGGCCCACTGTCAGATCTGGCCCGTTAAATTGTTTGTCGAGTCTTTAGGCCCAATTACAACCCTATGAGATTTTGGCCTGTTAGAGGCCCGATGTAGACATGGGCCCATTTCACCCTGATGTGTCTTTCGGCCTGGTAATGGCCCGTGCTGCCCATGAGCCATATATGGTCCGACGCGGCATCCGACCCACGAATGACCCGCGATCAAGGTGGCAACAGTTCAACCCAACGTGACTTTGGGCCTTTTAAATTCTTGTCGTATAATTCAGCCTGTTTATGCCTCTACTAAGCTTTCGGCCTCTTAAAGGCCCATGATATCAGTGGGCCAACCAAGGCTATGTTTCGGTCTGGTAACGACCTATCATATAACTGGGTCAATAATGGCCCGGTGTCCATTTCAGCCTGCTAAAATCCTGTGGACGACTATTGAAATTGAGGCCCAACATGCATTTTGGCCTGCTAAAGGCCCATGTTATCTTCTAGGCAGTAACAAGCCAGCAGAATATTTAGCGTGTTAATGGCCCAAAGCTACATGGGCCCAACCTAGCGTTGGGTCCACTATAGGCCCAACTAAACATTAGGCCCAATGAAGGCCCATGTAAGTTATGGGCTTGGCACATAGTGTCCATGGAGGGCCCAAATGTCCGGCAGTGCAGGCCTAAGAAAGTTGCGGGCTGGCCCAATTGTGGCATGATGAAATGTAGGCCCGTTAGAGGCAACTGTTTTGGCCTCATCGCCTACATCATACTTTCGCCATTTTTCAGATAGCGGATGATGGCGTATACGGTAACTAGGAATTAAGAACAAACCTGCTCTATACAATAAAGAAAGTATAGCATAGTAAATTAGAATAAACCTACACTATACAATAAAGGATTTATGGTATATTACATCCACTGGGCATCAAAGTTCACCACCAGTGATCATAAAGCGCAACGAAAAAGCAGATTACAAAAACTGCGCGCCATTGCAGCGTAACAAATAATACTGAACCAAGACCACTTCCAAGACAGTTCAAGAAAGGTTAGCCTTGCACGGAGCTGCTGCGCAAGCAGCTGAGAAAGGCTATGAGACCGGCCTAGGATGTTTGTCATAGCTTCCAGTTGTAGCTGTTTAGCAATGAAGTTCTCATTGGAGTTCTCCGCGATCTTCCTTAGAGATTTGACTTCAAGTAGAAGTTGAGTTGCAAAATGCCTTTCTGCTTGAAGTTGAGATTGAAGAAGTCGAACTGATTCAGGTAGCAATTTCTGTGAGTTTGTGTGACTGCTAGTCTCAAGTAACTTGAACACTGCATCAAGACATGACTTTGGGGTTGTCTCGCTATCTTCAAGATGTTTTGCCTTCTTTGCTGCAATATATGTTGGGTTTGTCTCATAGCCTTCAGCAGACTTGTGCATGCCATTAGGCATATCACCTTGAAACAAACAGAGAGATGATAGGTTTTGCACGTATATAAACAAAGATGTCAATTGTGCTGCCAATTCCATCCAATTTCAAATTAGAAAATAAAGAGACAATTCAAAATGTCAATAGCATAATTTGGCATTGTTCATAAGCGGGGAGGTTCACCACACTACTGGATTACCATATCAATAAAACAAGCATAGATGAAGGGCAAAAGACAATCATTGTATCTATTTTGGTTAATGTGCATGGCTTGTTGTTCATATCATCAGCCACATCAGTAAGATAAAGCAGGAAATGACAAGGTGCAAATGTGGGTTGCTTCACCACACACTGGATTATAGATCAACAAAATCACGCATACATGCAGGGCTAAAGAAAATCATTGGATCTGTATTGAGTAATGTGCATTGTATGAATAAGGAATTTGGTTTTACAACTAAAAGCTGGAACTTATAGTTGTTGGGAGCATGCATTTTGATAGAAACAACAAACTAAATAGCAGTTGACGATAGTGAGTATGAGAAAATTAAACAACAGTTGGGGATAAAGGCTTTAGAAGGACCGACTTACATTAACAGTTAACACCAGCTCTATAATGCCCTTCTCCATGTCAAGGGAAGGATAACTCAAGAATTTCAGCACAGAATCTTCTTCATAAGCATTGCGTGTACTCTAAATTTTGTAGAGAGTAATTATAGATATGATAAAACTGGAAAGGATAAAGGATAATGAAGATAAGATGCAGATTGATGCTACATAATCAACTACCTATCCCTATAAGTACAAGCGTTACAAGACAAAATGTACTGACAAGAGCAATGGGCTACACTTCTGCACTAGCATTGTCTGTGTATTCAACTTTTTGGTAATATTAAATATAGATCTGATATTTTTAGTAAATGATGGGCGAGGGAGATAAGATGCAGAGTAATGCTACAAAATGAACCAATCCCTCCTTCCCACAATATAAGAGTGTTTTGTACACTGGTGTACTGTACAAAATGCTCTTATATTATGGGACGGAGGGAGTAGCTATTAATGTAAGTATAATGATAGAAGACATTCGGTCCTTACAAGAGGACCACAGAGCTAAACCTCTTCAAAAGCATTGGGTTGATTATAAATTTACATAAGAGTCAATACATATATTATAATGTCCACCAAATGTAGGATAAGGAGGCTAACATGTGCAATGATGCTACATAATCAACCAGCTATGAAAGTAAGTATGGTCATACAGGGCAAGAGGATCTCACAAGAGCAATGGAGTGTGCAGTACAGTTGCGAGATTATGTGGTCCCTTGAGAATAAATATTCTTCTGCAAACATTTTTCATACAAGTGAGATGGTAAGGCACATGCATAAATGTAGTTCAAATTGTGACGTGATACCATACACAGTACCTTATGCTGCAGACGTGACCAATGTGTAACAAGATTATTCCAGTCACTGTCTATTAAATGTAGCACTAAGAATTTATAGAAATTTCATTTAGAGGCTTGCCATCAAAGTGCGGTTGCCTTAGGTAGGAATGATACTTCATCAACGAGTGCTTGAAAAGTGCAACCAAGCCTTGCTCGTCTTGACTATCCAGTTTTGTCCTCGCCTATTTAAAAGGATGGAATCTTGTGTCTTATATTAGAAGAAACATATGCACTAATTACCATGAATAACATTAGTACATTACTTACACATAAGTTGCGGAGGAAGATTGGAAATTGTTCTTTGTCTGTGATATAATCTTTCCATGAAGAAAGATGCACACAAAGTTCTGACAGCAATATAAGATTCATCTTCTAAACTGGGAAGAAGTGGAAAGGGGTCCTATTTGCTACAACTGGAGCTCTCTACTGTTCGAAAAGGGATTTGGCAACTAGATTTGGTGTACTCTTTGTTGGAATAGGGGTTTTGCATCATGGAGCTGGTGCTATGTCAACTGGCATCATCATATTGTTTGCTGCAGTTGCGGTCTGCTGAGTTGGGGCATCAGAGATGGCCAGTGTAGTTGGGCTAGAGTCTGCTAGAGTTGGGGCCGTGTTTTCTGGGTCTGGTGATATTGCCACTACACCTAATGGGCTATTTGATTTATCAGGTGTCACTACCTTCTCCAAATACTTTGTTCGACCCCCTTCGCGATCAGCAATCACCCTCTTCCTTTTGAACGTCTGGTACACAAGAACAACATTTGAATGGATAAATATGGTATGATGACAGATGAATATGTACTGAAAATGGATAGGCAGGGCGTATTCACATAGACGATGTGTAAACTAAGCAAATGGCAGTGCAACAAAGTGCATAATTTGCAAGATATGTGCGACCAATATAACCTTGCAAAGTTAGAGCAAGCACCATGATGGGTGAATAAGATAGGACATCTGCCTCTGACTCCTCCACTAGGGAGCTACATTGACTTAGGTCTCCCTCTAGCTCAGAATCATTGCTAGGATCATATTCTGAACACTAATCTGTAGGTGGAGAGCATTTGCATTGCATTGCATCTAGACTAGATCTCGGTCCCTTAATGCCAAGTTTGACAGCCATGGCATTGTTCTGCTTTATTCTTTTCATGCACGCAAGCTCATAATCATTATGATGATGTTCAGTATCTGGGATTCATGAAAACATAAAAAGTAGTCAGATTATCTATGGAATGCATTGCAGATTCTACTCGAATAGTGTCTCCCTACAAACCCCTGCCTATACAAAGTTCATCGCCCAACCGTGCTAACTAGACCACACACAAAAATACAAACCTCTTATGTCTCTATAAGGGGCAGACACATATTTCAAAACTGAAGTAGGAAATTAGAATCATATCAAATTCGTATTTGAACAGGAATTATGAGTGGCATAATGTTTAGCTTCAAGGGTGGGTAGTGCGACACAAAGCAAGTAGGCAGATTGTATTCCATATAAAATATCATAGTCTATGTAAAAGCTGGATATGACACTTTTCTTTCTATACAATGCAGTGTTCGTTGCCCACACATGATGGAAGAGATCACACAGAGAAATACTATTCACTAATGTTTGCGGTTCCAGTATTTGAAACAGAGTGGTCCACCCTAAAAGAATATTGACAACAAATATGACAAGGCAAGAATAGAGGTAGTGAATCAATCATTACTTGTGAGCTTACTAAGACAAGTATGCAGAATTGTAACTACAGTAAGAGACTGTTGGGGATATGACCCCACATATAACCCGCCGTACAAAGGCCGGGTCATATCACTGGCGACTCTTAGATCCAGGCTTTAGGTGGGCCAAGGTGATCAAGATACAAGACTCGAAGGGCGACTCACAAGATGGGCCAACTTAAGACCGAGGGCCAGATGATGGTGGTAAGGGCCCGAAAGCGTGAGCCGCCATGTGTTGTCTTGCCAAAAGGGCAAGACGACTTAGAGACGGACTAAGTCGAGGGTCATGTTACGACCCGGACTCTTGCACTACAAAAAAAACACATCCGTGACATTTTAGCCCGAACGAATTTTTTCTGTCATGCTTATGACACTTCTAGGCGGGCCGGGGACGCACCTGCATGATATTCTTTGGGCCGTCCATGACGGAAAAAATCATGGTAGAAGCGAGGGCGAGGAAAATTTTAGGGAGTTTCCGGTTACCGTGGGTGGTCGGGGGCTCGGGGCCGAGCGATGCACGGGATGTTTGCGTGTTTCTCTCGTACACATACGTGCGCGCGTGCGAGGCGTTGGGCTCTAACTAAACCCGAGCGACTGCACTAGCTACATTACTGAACCCGAGCGGTCGATCCCTTGGCTGTTAACTGAACCCGGGCAATTCCTTCGCTACTACTGATAACTAAAGCCGATCGAACCAGTTGTCTCTTGATGAATAGTGACTGTTGTTGGGGGTTGGATGAACAGTTCCCAGTGGGGGTTGGATGAACAGGACCCCGTGGTAGTAGAGGTTGTTCCCACTGGATGAACAGGACCCCAATCGAGGAGGCCGCCACACACCCAAGCGGGGTTGGGGGTGGATGAACAGGACCCCGTGGAGGGCTGGTTGAACAGTAGCCGGTGGAGGCTGGATGAACAGTAGCCCGTGGACAAAGTAACTGGTGGAGGCTGGAGGAAGTCGACGGTGGATGAACAGTAGCGGAGGCTGGAGGGAGTCGACAGTGGATTAACAGTAGCCCATGGAGGCTCGAGCGAGGCAATAGATGGTGGATGAACAGTAGACAGTGGTGTCCCATTTTGTGGTACGCCACACCCCTCCCGATGAACAGGACCCCGTGTTGACCGTAGGTGCTCCAACACAAATCCATTTCCTCCATTTTGCGGTACGCCAAACCCCTCCCAATCAACAGCACCCCGTTTTGACCATAGGAGCTCGAACAGAAGTCCGTTTCCTCCATTTTGCGGTATGCTAGACCTCATTTTGGCTGTTCCGTCCAAGCTGGTTGCGATGTTGTTTCCTCCGTTCTGACCCAGTCGGTTCGCTGCCAATGAACAGGGCGCCGTTGCTGTCATTGATACGTCTCCGACGTATCTATAATTTTTGATTGCTCCATGCTATATTATCTACTGTTTTGGACTATATTGGGCTTTATTTTCCACTTTTATATTATTTTTGGGACTAACCTATTAACCGGAGGTCCATCCCAGAATTGCTGTTTTTTTGGCTATTTCAGTGTTTCGGATAAACAGAATATCAAGCGGAGTCCAAACAGAATAAAATCTTCGGAAACGTGATTTTCTCGCCGAACATGATCCAGGAGACTTGGACCCTACTGCAAGGGATCAAAGAGGTGGTCACGAGGGTGGGGGCGCGCCCCCCTGCCTCATGGGCCCCTCGGTGCTCCACCGATGTACTCCTTCCTCCTATATATACACACGTACCCCCAAACGATCAGAACAGGAGCCAAAAACCTAATTCCACTGTCGCAACTTTCTGTATCCACGAGATCCCATCTTGGGGCCTGTTCCGAAGCTCCGCCGGAAGAGGGCCGTCATCACGGAGGGCTTCTACATCATCCTAGCCCCTCCGATGAAGTGTGAGTAGTTTACCTCAGACTTTCGGGTCCATAGTTAGTAGCTAGATGGCTTCTTCTCTCTCTTTGAATCTCAATACAAAGTTCTCCCCCCTCTCTTGTGGAGATCTATTCGATGTAATCTTCTTTTTGCGGTGTGTTTGTTGATACCGATGAATTGTGGGTTTATGATCAAGTCTATCTATGAATAATATTTGAATCTTCTCTGAATTCTTTTATGCATGATTGGTTATCTTTGCAAGTCTCTTCGAATTATCCGTTTGGTTTGGCCAACTAGATTGGTAGTTCTTGCCATGGGAGAAGTGCTTAGCTTTGGGTTCGATCTTGCGGTGTCCTTACCCAGTGACAGAAGGGGCAGCAAGGCACATATTGTATCGTTGCCATTGAGGATAAAAAGATGGGGTTTATTTCATATTGCATGAATTTATCTCTCTACATCATGTCATCTTGCTTAAGGCATTACTCTGTTTTTAACTTAATACTCTAGATGCATGCTGGATAGCGGTCGATGAGTGGAGTAATAGTAGTAGATGCAGAATCGTTTCGATCTACTTGTCACGGACGTGATGCCTATATACATGATCATGCCTAGATATTCTCATAATTATGCTCAATTCTATCAATTCCTCAACAGTAATTTGTTCACCCACCGTAGAATACTTATGCTCTTGAGAGAAGCCACTAGTGAAACCTATGGCCCCCGGGTCTATTCTCATCATATAAATCTCCATCACTTTTATATTATTTTGCTATTTACTTTGCTTTTACTTTTTACTTTGCATCATTATATCAAAAATACCAGAAATATTCTATCTATCAGATCTCACTCTCATAAGTGACCGTGAAGGGCTTGACAACCCCTAATCGCGTTGGTTGCGAGTATCTATCGCTTTGTGCAGGTACGAGTGACTTGAGCGTGGGCTCCTACTGGATTGATACCTTGGTTCTCAAAAACTGAGGGAAATACTTACGCTACTCTGCTGCATCATCCCTTCCTCTTCGTGGAAAACCAACACAAGCTTAAGACGTAGCAAGAAGGATTTCTGGCGCCGTTGCCGGGGAGTCTACGCAAAAAGTCAATATACCAAGTACCCATCACAATCCCTATCTCTCACATTACATTATTTGCCATTTTCCTCTCGTCTTCCTCTCCCCCCAATTCACCCTTGCCGTTTTATTCGCCCTCCCTCTCTATCCTCCCTCTCTGTTGGCCTCTTTTGTCCGCTTGTTTTTTGTTTGCTCGTGTGCTAGTTTGATTGCTTGTCGTCATGGCTAGTCTCATATGTTCTCCGTTGTCTCCCGAGAGTGAAGTTCTAAATTTTAAACAAAGGAAGGGAGAAAATCTAAAAGATGCTTGGTATAGGATTTGCAATGCTCAAAATAGATCTACCAGGAAACAATCTACCTTAGTTCTTCTCTGCAATTTTTATGTAGGTATTAATCCTTGGAATAGATATATCCTCGATACCATTACCGGAGGGAACTTCTTGGGTAGCCATACTTTTGATTCTTATAATGCTATGTTAGATTTATTTGGCTCACCACCTCTTTTGGTTAATGGAACCATGTTAACTTTGGAGCATGTTATGCAAAGACTTGAAATTATTGAAAATAAAGTTGCTACTATTGAATCAATTGAAAATCTAGATAAAAAGATCCACAATCAAATCACTCAATATGGATCTAAGGTAGGAATGCCTTTGAAAAATATTAAGCAAAAGGAACCCATAGTTAATGAGAAGATGAACTTAGATTCTACTAGAATTGATAAACTTGAGGGTATCATTACAAATTTGGGAACCGCTTTTTCTTCCGTAAAGAATACTCCCAGTCCTCCTACTAAAATTGCCAAGCTCATGTATGTTCCTAAAAATAAGGGTGAATCATCTAGTAAGGAAACTGCTGATCTTAAATCTATAAGTATTCATCCCAATCTTTTTGCTATCATTAAAGAACCATTTATTACAAATGAATTTTTAGATCTTGTGCCTAAAATTTTGATAATTAATAAAAATAAAGAAATTCCTAAAGATGGTAGATGCCTAATTGAAGAATTGCCTACCAAAGATGGCAATGCCTAGATCTACCCTTGCTTGTTATGCCTAGCTAGGGGCGTTAAACAATAGCGCTTGTTGGGAGGCAACCCAATTTTATTTTTATTCCTTGATTTTTGCTCCTATTTAGTAATAAATAAATTATTTATCCTCTGTTTTGGTTGTGTTTTTTTGTGTTTAATTAGTGTTTGTGCCAAGTAGAACCATTGGGAAGACTTGGGGAAAGTCTTGTTGAACTTGCTGTAAAAAACAGAAACTTTAGCACTCACGAGAACTGCTGTCATTTTTATTTTAAGAGTGATATTTAGTTAATTCTTTTTGCAGATGATTAATAGATAAATTTCTCACGTCCAGCAATTTATTTTAGAATTTTTGGGGTTCCAGATCTTGCGCTAGATACAGATTACTACAGACTGTTCTGTTTTTGACAGATTCTGTTTTTCGTGTGTTGTTTGCTTATTTTGATGAATCTATGTCTAGTAAAATAGTTTATAATCCATAGAGAAGTTGGAATACAATGGGTTTAACACCAATATAAATAAATAATGAGTTCATTACAGTACCTTGAAGTGGTCTTTTGTTTTCTTTCGCTAACGGAGCTCACGAGTTTTCTATTTTGAGTTTTGTGTTGTGAAGTTTTCAAGTTTTGGGTGAATTCTTTTGATGGATCATGGAACAAGGAGTGGCAAGAGCCTAAGATTGGGGATTACCATGGAACCCCCAAGATAATCCAAGGACACGAAAAAGTCAAAGCTTGGGGATGCCCCGGAGGGCATCCCCTCTTTCGTCCACTTCCATCGGTAATTTACTTGGAGCTATATTTTTATTCACCAACATGATATGTGTTTTCCTTGGAGCGTATTGTATTATTTGTGTATTTGTTTGTTAGTATGCTACAATCATCCTTGCTGTACACACCTTTTGAGAGAGCCATACATGAATTAAAATTTGAATGAATGCTCTATGTGCTTCACTTATATCCTTTGAGCTAGATAATTTTGCTCTATGTGCTTCACTTATATCTTTTGAGCTAGATAATTTTGCTCTATGTGCTTCACTTAGATCTTTTAGAGCACGGTGGTGGATTCATTTTAAAGAAACTATTGATCTCTCATGCTTCACTTAAATTAATTTGAGAGTCTCTTAATAGCATGGTAATTTGCCTAATAATAATATGCTTGGTATTCAAGATTTGTGAAACTTTCTTTTGAGTGTGTTAAATACTAAGAAAAGATTGAAGCATGATAATTGTTTTGAGATATGGAGGTGATAATATTAGATTCATGCTAGTTGAGTAGTTGTGAATTTAAAGAATACTTGTGTTGAAGTTTGTGATTCCCGTAGCATACACGTATGGTGAACCGTTATGTGATGAAGTCGGAGCATGATTTATTTATTGATTGTCTTCCTTATGAGTGGCGGTCGGGGATGAGCGATGGTCTTTTCCTACCAATCTATCCCCCTAGGAGCATGCGCGTAATACTTTGCTTTGATAACTTCTAGATTTTTGCAATAAGTATATGAGTTCTTTATGACTAATGTTGAGTACATGGATTATACGCACTCCCACCCTTCCACCCTTGCTAGCCTCTCTAATACCGCGCAACTTTCACCGGTATCATACACCTACCATATACCTTCCTCAAAACAGACACCATACCTACCTATTATGGCATTTCCATAGCCATTCCGAGATATATTGCCATGCAAATTTCCACCATCTAGTTCATCATGACACATCCATCATTGTCATATTGCTTAGCATGATCATGTAGTTGACAAAGTATTTGTGGTAAAGCCACCATTCATAATTCTTTCATACTTGTCACTCTTGATTCATTGCATATCCCGGTACACCTCCGGAGGCATTCATATAGAGTCATACTTTGTTTTAGTATCGAGTTGTAATCATTGAGTTGTAAATAAATAGAAGTGTGATGATCATCATTCAATAGAGCATTGTCCCAAAAAAAGAAAGAAAGGCCAAAGAAAAAAAAGAAGGCCCAAAAAAAATAAAATAAAAAAGGGGCAATGCTACTATCCTTTTTTTCCACACTTGTGCTTCAAAGTAGCACCATGATATAGCAAATCTCATATATTGTGCTTCAAAGTAGCACCATGTTCTTCATATAGAGAGTCTCATATGTTGTCACTTCCATATACTAGTGGGAATTTTATGTTATAGAACTTGGCTTGTATATTCCAATGATGGGCTTCCTCAAATTGCCCTAGGTCTTCGTGAGCAAGCAAGTTGGATGCACACCCACTAGTTTGTTTTGTTGAGCTTTCATACATTTATAGCTCTAGTGCATCTGTTGCATGGCAATCTCTACTCACTCACATTGATATCTATTGATGGGCATCTCCATACCCCGTTGATACGCCTAGTTGATGTGAGACTATATTCTCCTTTTTGTCTTCTCCACAACCACCATTCTATTCCACCTATAGTGCTATATCCATGGCTCATGCTCATGTATTGCGTCAAGATTGAAAAGGTTTTGAAAAAGTTAGAGTATGAAACAATTACTTGGCTTGTCATTGGGGTTGTGCATGATTTAAATACTTTGTGTGGGGAAGATGGAGCATAGCCAGACTATATGATTTTGTAGGGATAACTTTCTTTGGCCATGTTATTTTGAGAAGACATAATTGCTTTGTTAGTATGCTTGAAGTATTATTAATTTCTATGCCAATATAAACTTTTGTCTTGAATCTTTCTAATCTGAATATTCATACCACAATTAAGAAGATTTGCATTGAAATTATGCCAAGTAGCACTCCACATCAAAAATTCTGTTTTTATCATTTACCTACTCAAGGACGAGCAGGAATTAAGCTTGGGGATGCCTGATATGTCTCCAACATATCTATAATTTTTGATTTCTCCATGCTATATTATCTACTGTTTTGGACTATATTGGGCTTTATTTTCACCTTTTATATTATTTTTGGGACTAACCTATTAACCGGAGGCCCAGCCCAGAATTGCTAATTTTTTTCCTATTTCAGTGTTTCGGATAAACAGAATATCAAATGGAGTCCGAACGGAATAAAATCTTCGGAAACATGATTTTCTCGCCGAACGTGATCCAGGAGACTTGGACCCTACTGCAAGGGTTCAAAGAGGTGGTCATGAGGGTGGGGGCGCGCCCCCTGCCTCATGGGCCCCTCGGTGCTCCACCGATGTACTCCTTCCTCCTATATATACACACGTACCCCCAAACGATCAGAACAGGAGCCAAAAACCTAATTCCACCGCCGCAACTTTCTGTATCCACGAGATCCCATCTTGGGGCCTGTTCCGGAGCTCCGCCGGAAGAGGGCCGTCATCACGGAGGGCTTCTACATCATCCTAGCCCCTCCGATGAAGTGTGAGTAGTTTACCTCAGACTTTCGGGTCCAGAGTTAGTAGCTAGATGGCTTCTTCTCTCTCTTTGAATCTCAATACAAAGTTCTCCCCCTCTCTTGTGGAGATCTATTCGATGTAATCTTCTTTTTGCGGTGTGTTTGTTGATAACGATGAATTGTGGGTTTATGATCAACTCTATCTATGAATAATATTTGAATCTTCTCTGAATTCTTTTATGCATGATTGGTTATCTTTGCAAGTCTCTTCGAATTATCCGTTTGGTTTGGCCAACTAGATTGGTAGTTCTTGCCATGGGAGAAGTGCTTAGCTTTGGGTTCGATCTTGCGGTGTCCTTACCCAGTGACAGAAGGGGCAGCAAGGCACGTATTGTATCATTGCCATCGAGGATAACAAGATGGGGTTTATTTCATATTGCATGAATTTATCTCTCTACATCATGTCATCTTGCTTAAGACGTTACTCTGTTTGAACTTAATACTCTAGATGCATGTTGGATAGCGGTCGATGAGTGGAGTAACAGTAGTAGATGCAGAATCATTTCGATCTACTTATCACGGACGTGATGCCTATATACATGATCATGCCTAGATATTCTCATAATTATGCTCAATTCTATCAATTGCTCTACAGTAATTTGTTCACCCACCGTAGAATAATTATGCTCTTGAGAGAAGCCACTAGTGAAACCTATGGCCCCCGGGTCTATTCTCATCATATCAATCTCCATCACTTTTATATTGTTTTGCTATTTACTTTGCTTTTACTTTTTACTTTGCATCTTTATATAAAAAATACCAAAAATATTCTATCTATCAGATCTCACTCTCGTAAGTGACCGTGAAGGGCTTGACAACCCCTAATCGTGTTGGTTGCGAGTAGCTATCGCTTTGTGCAGGTACGAGGGACTTGAGCGTGGGCTCCTACTGGATTGATACCTTGGTTCTCAAAAACTGAGGGAAATACTTACGCTACTCTGCTACATCATCCCTTCCTCTTCGGGGAAAACCAACGCAAGCTCAAGACGTAGCATTCGTCCATTGCCTCTCCATGTACACGAGCCCTGGCCGTACGTATGTGCGAGTACGCGTTCGAGACCAGCCCGTATGTACGTATGTGGCCGAATTTTTTATGCATGTGGCTATACGTACATGTACACAGTTTAGAAGGGACTACCCGAACTGCTATGTCGGGGGCTCTACTACTACATGTGTGTTGGGAATTGTTGCATGGAAAAGAAAATAAAATTCTACGCACACACAATGATCTATCCATGGAGATGCATAGCAACGAGGGGGAGAGTGTGTCTACGTACCCTCGTAGACCGTAAGCGGAATCGTTTCACAACGCGGTTGATGTAGTCGAACTTCTTCGCGCTTCAACCGATCAAGTACCAAACGCACGACACCTCCGCATTCTGCACACGTTCAGCTCGGTGACGTCCCTCGCCTTCTTGATCCAGCAAAGCATCGAGGTAATATATGAGTTCCGTCAGCACAATGGCGTGGTGACGGTGATGGTGGAGTGATCTTCGCAGGACTTCGCCTAAGCACTACGAAAATATGACCGGGGTGTAAACGGTGGAGGGGGGCACCGCACACGGCTAGGAAATTGTCTGGTTACGTTGTGACGTTTGATAGCAGACAAGGTATTCCTCCGGTATCTGGGAGTTGCATAATCTCATGGTCGAAGGAATATGTATTTGACATGAAGAAAGTAATAGCAATAAAACTGAACGATCATTATGCTAAGCTAACGGATGGGTCTTGTCCATCACATCATTCTCCTAATGATGTGATCCCATTATCAAATGACAACCCATGTCCATGGTCAGGAAACCTTAACCATCTTTGATCAACGAGCTAGTCTAGTAGAGGCTTACTAGGGACGCGATGTTTATTTATGTATTCACACATGTATTGTCACAACCCTAGATTTGCTTGTAGTTAGTTGCATCTGTGAACATCCATGCATCATGTTTAAATTCAAAAGAATTTGAATTGGGGATTGATAACCCACAAGTATAGGGGATCGCAACAGTTTTCGAGGGTAGAGTATTCAACCCAAATTTATTGATTCGACACAAGGGGAGCCAAAGAATATTCTCAAGTATTAGCACCTGAGTTGTCAATTCAACCACACCTGGAAACTTAATATCTGCAGCAAAGTATTTAGTAGCAAAGTAATATGATAGTAGTGGTAACGGTAGCAAAAGGTAACCGTAGCAAAAGTAATATTTTTGGTATTTTGTAGTGATGATAGCAATAGCAATGGAAAAAGTAAATAAGCGAAGAACAATATATGAAAAGCTCATAGGCAATGGATCGGTGATGGAGAATTATGCCGGATGTGGTTCATCATGTAACAATCATAACCTAGGGTGACACAGAACTAGCTCAAGTTCATCAATGTAATGTAGGCATGTATTCCGAATATAGTCATACATGCTTATGGAAAATAACTTGCATGACATCTTTTGTCCTACCCTCCCGTGGCAGCAGGTTCCTAATGGAAACTACGGGATATTAAGGCCTCCTTTTAATAGAGTACCGGACGAAAGCATTAACACATAGTGAATACATGAACTCCTCAAACTACGGTCATCACCGATAAGTATCCCGATTATTGTCACTTCGGGGTTAACGGATCATAACACATAATAGGTGACTACAGACTTGCAAGATAGGATCAAGAACTCTCATATATTGATGAAAACATAATAGGTTCAGATCGGAAATCATGGCACTCGGGCCCTAGTGACAAGCATTAAGCATAGCAGAGTCATAGCAACATCAATCTCGGAACATAGTGGATACTAGGGATCAAACCCTAACAAAACTAACTCGATTACATCATAGATCTCATCCAACCCATCACCGTCCAGCAAGCCTACGATGGAATTACTCATGCACGGCGGTGAGCATCATGAAATTGGTGATGGAGGATGGTTGATGATGACGATGGCGACAGATTCCCCTCTCCGGAGCCCCGAACGGACTCCAGATCAGCCCTCCCGAGAGGTTTTAGGGCTTGGCGGCGGCTCCGTATCATAAAACGCGATGAATTCTTCTCTCTGCTTTTTTTCTCCCTGAAACCAAATATATAGAGTTGGGGTTGAGGTCGGAGGAGCTCCAGGGGGCCCACGAGGTAGGGGGCGCGCCCTAGGGGGGCAGGCGCGCACCCCACCCTCATGGACAGGTGGTGGGCCCCCTGATCTTCATCTTTTGCAAGGATTTTTTTGATTATTTCTGAAAAGTTGTTCCGTGAAGTTTCAGGTCATTCCGAGAGCTTTTGTTTCTGCACATAAATAACACCATGGTAATTCTACTGAAAACAACGTCAGTCCGGGTTAGTTCCATTCAAATCATGCAAGTTAGAGTCCAAAGCAAGGGCAAAAGTGTTTGGAAAAGTAGATATGACGGAGACGTATCAAGTCCCCCAAGCTTAAACCTTTGCTTGTCCTCAAGCAATTCAGTTGATAAACTGAAAGTGATAAAGAAAAACTTGTACAAACTCTGTTTGCTCTTGTTGTTGAAAATATGTAAAGCCAGCATTCAAGTTTTCAGCAAAGATTATGAACTAACCATATTCACGATAACACATAGGTCTCATGTTTACTCATATCAATGGCATAATCAACTAGCGAGCAATAATAATAAATCTCGGATGACAACACTTTCTCAAAACAATCATAATATGATATAACAAGATGGTATCTCGCTAGCCCTTTCTGAGACCGCAAAACATAAATGCAGAGCACCTTTAAAGATCAAGGACTGACTAAACATTGTAATTCATGGTAAAAGAGATCCAGTCAAGTCATACTCAATGTAAACTAACAGTAATGAATGCAAATGACAGCGGTGCTCTCCAACTGGTGCTTTTTAATAAGAAGATGATGACTCGACATGAAAGTAAATAGATAGGCCCTTCATAGAGGGAAGCAGGGATTTGTAGAGGTGCCAGAGCTCGGTTTTGAAATAGAGGTGAATAATATTTTGAGCGGTATACTTTCATTGTCAACATAACAACCAAGAGATGGCAATATCTTCCATGCTACACACATTATAGGCGGTTCCCAAACAGAATGGTAAAGTTTATACTCCCGCTCCACCAACAAGCATCAATCCATGGCTTGCTCGAAACAACGAGTGACTTCAACTAACAAGAGTCCCAGGAGGAGTTTTGTTTGTAATTATTTTGATTTAGTTTGCATAAAGCATGGGACTGGGCATCCCAGTGACCAGCCATTTTCTCGTGAGTGAGGAGCGGAGTCCACTCCTCTTGAGAATAACCCGCCTAACATGGAAGATACGGACAACCCTAGTTGATACATGAGCTATTCGAGCATACAAAACATGATATTTATTTGAAGGTTTAGAGTTTGGCACATACAAATTTACTTGGAACGGCAGGTAGATACCATATATAGGTAGGCATGATGGACTCATATGGAATAACTTTGGGGTTTATGGAGTTGGATGCACAAGCAGTATTCCCGCTTAATACAGGTGAAGGCTAGCAAAAGACTGGGAAGCGACCAGCTAGAGAGCGACAACAGTCATGAACATGCATTAAAGTTAATCAACACCGAATGCAAGCATGACTAGGATATAATCCACCATGAACATAAATATCGTGAAGGCTATGTTGATTTTGTTTCAACTACATGCGTGAACATGCGCCAAGTCAAGTCACTTAAATCATTCAGAGGAGGATACCACCCTATCATACCACATCACAACCATTTTAATAGCATGTTGACACGCAAGGTAAACCATTATAAGCTCCTAGCTAATCAAGAATGGCACAAGAAACTATGATCTCTAGTTATCATTGCAAACATGTTTATTCATAATAGGCTGAATCAGGAACGATGAACTAATCATATTTACAAAAACAAGAGAGGTCGAGTTCATACCAGATTTTCTCATCTCAGTCAGTCCATCATATATCGTCATAATTTCCTTTCACTTGCATGACCGAATAGTGTGAATAATAATAATAGTGCGCGTGCATTGGACTAAACTGGAATCTGCAAGCATTCAATAAACAGGAGAAGACAAGGCAATATGGGCTCCTTTGTCAGATCAACAATAATGCATATAAGAGCCACTTCAGCAATTTAATTATGGTCTTCTCCTATCGACCCCCAAAGAAAAGAAAAGAAATAAAACTATTTACACGGGAAAGCTCCCAACAAGCAAAAGAAGAACATGAAATCTTTTTGGGTTTTCTTTTTAATTACTACTACAGGCATGGAAAGTAAACTAATTAAAAGCTACAACTACTTTTTTTTGGTTTTTCTTAAGGTTTATCAAACACACAAGGAGAAAGCATAAAAAGGAAATAAACTAGCATGGATGATACAATGAAAAAGTATGAGCACCGACATCTAGCAATAAGTGTGTGAACATGAATATAATGTCGGTGAGAAATACGTACTCCCCCAAGCTTAGGCTTTCGGCCTAAGTTGGTCTATCGCCACGGTTGGCCTGGCAGATATCCATAATAATAGTTGGGGTCGTACTGAGATGAAGAAGACTCTGACTGCCACTGGTTGGCAATCATTTCCGGATCCCAATGGTAATTAGACTGTCGTGGAGGATCAACTTGTGGTTCCGGCTCTGGCTCTGTGGCTGATGTAGGGTTCTGATAGGCGTGAATAGCCTCTAACGGAACAAGGTAATGGCCTGCAGATAAATCAAACAAGGAAGGAGCAGGCAGGGTAATAGTCTCAGGATGATGTTTATGAAAGAACAATTTGTATTTAAGCTCCCCTTCCCTATTCTAACAACAAAATCGTGTGCTACCATACTCTTATAATCTAAATAAACTTGAGGCAACAATTTTTCCCCTACAGTGATGGTATCAATAAACCCATCCACATCGCTGCAATGTGGTTCCTCTGTCATGCCATCGAAAGGGACCAAACAAACCCGACAAAAATCATAAAGGGACATCTCCTTATGCTCATCATATAAATAAAACTCCACCGTAGGTGGTGAGCTCCTAGAATGGAAATGAAAGTTTTGCACAAAGATATTTGTGAGTAAGAGATACTGGTCGCGTTGGTCGTGGAGGAAGGCAGCGAGGCCTGCATTCTCAGCCAATTCATAAAAATCTTCATAAATCATGGCTGCTCTCAAGAAATCATCGGAAGGCCATTCACACGACCGAACCTCCGCAGTACGAGGCAGATTATATTTGGGCTTCTGTGCCTTTTCCTTCGAGCTTCGGCTCGATGAGCCCCTCAAAAGTCTCTTCATTATTTTCTGAAAAATTCTGAAATTTTTAGTAACTTCAAAATAAAAGTGAACAAAGCTCAATAATATTGATAGCAACTACTCCTACAAGTGCCTAGAGCCTATATCATGCATCAAAACTACTTTTGACCAAATAAATTTGACATGCAAGATCAAGAACAGGGTCACCTAAGCAGCAAAAATTTGCAATGAATAAAGCACTAGAACAAAAACTAATTGGACCAATGGAGGAGTCACATACCAAGGAACAATCTCCCCAAAGCAGTTTTGTGAGAGGTGCTTTGAGCAAGGAGATCGAAAATGGCAGTAAAATGAGCTTGAACTCATGCTTGAGCTGGATATTCGTGTTTGGGGGAGGAAGAAGAAGTGTGTGGGTGCAGGAATAAGTGGAGGTGGGCCACCGTGGGCCCATGAGGCAGGGGGCACACCCAGGGGGGTAGGGCGCGCCATCCACCCTCGTGGCCAGGTGGATGACCCCCCAGCTGTGTTTTCAGTGCCAAATATTCTCAAATATTCTAGAAAAAATCATATTTAAATTTCAGGGCATTTGGAGAACTTTTATTTTCGGGGTATTTTTATATTGCACGGATAATGAGATAACAGACAGAAAAAACTATTTTTATTTTATTTAATATAAATAACAGAAAGTAAAAGTGGGGTACAGAAGGTTGTGCCTTCTAGTTTCATCCATCTCATGCTCACCAAAAGGAATCCACTAACAAGGTTGATCAAGTCTTGTTAACGAACTCATTCCGAATAACATGGAACCAATGAAATTTCGAATAACACTATGTTACCTCAATGGGGATATGCACATCCCCAATAATAAGAATATCATATTTCTTCTTGACAGTAGGAAGAGGAAATTCAAAACCTCCAAATAAAATTGATGGAATTTTTCCAATAGAGTTGATACTATGAACTTGAGGTTGTTTCCTCGGAAAGTGTACCGTATGCTCATTACTATTAACATGAAAAGTGACATTGCCTTTAGTGCAATCAATAACAGCCCCTGCAGTATTCAAAAAGGGTCTTCCAAGAATAATAGACATACTATCGTCCTCAAGAATATCAAGAATAACAAAGTCCGTTAAAATAGTAACATTTGCAACTACAACAAGCACATCCTCACAAATACCGACAGGTATAGCAGTTGATTTATCGGCCATTTGCAAAGATATTTCAGTAGGTGTCAACTTATTCAAATCAAGTCTACGATATAAAAAGAGAGGCATAACACTAACACCAGCTCCAAGATCACATAAAGTAGTTTTAACATAGTTTCTTTTAATGGAGCATGGTATAGTGGGTACTCCTGGATCTCCAAGTTTCTTTGGTATTCCACCCTTAAAATTATAGTTAGCAAGCATGGTGGAAATTTCAGCTTCCGGTATCTTTCTTTTATTAGTAACAATTTCTTTCATATACTTAGCGTAAGGATTCATTTTGAGCATATCAGTTAATTGCATATGCAAAAAGATAGGTCTAATCATTTCAGCAAAGCACTCAAAATCCTCATCATCCTTTTTCTTGGATGGTTTGGGAGGAAAAGGCATGGGTTTCTGAACCCATGGTTCTCTTTCTTTACCATGTTTCCTAGCAACAAAGTCTTTCTTATCATAACGTTGATTCTTTGATTGTGGGTTATCAAGATCAATAGCAGGTTCAATTTCTATATTGTTATCATTACTAGATTGAGCATCATCATGAACATTATCATTAACATTATTACTAGTTTCAGGTTCATTACCAGATTGTGTTTCAGCATCAGAGATAGAAATATCATTTGGATTCTCAGGTGTTTCAGTAATAGGTTCACTAGAAGCATGCAAAGTCCTATCATTTTTCTTTTTCTTCCTATTAGAAGGACTAGGTGCATCCACATTATTTTTCTGAGAATCTTGCTCAATTCTCTTAGGGTGGCCTTCAGGATACAAAGGTTCCTGAGTCATTCTACCAGTTCTAGTAGCCACTCTAACAACATTATAATTATTCTTACTATTCAATTCATTGAGCAAATCATTTTGAGCTTTAAGTACTTGTTCTACTTGAGTGGTAACCATAGAAGCATGTTTACTAATAAGTTAAAGTTCACCTTTAACATTAGCCATATAATCACCCAAGTGTTCAAGCATATCTGAATTGTATTTCAATTGTCTACCAAAATAAGCATTGAAGTCTTCTTGCTTAACCATAAATTTGTCAAACTCATCTAAACATGGGCTAGCAAACTTAGTAAATGGGATTTCAGCTTTATCATATTTATAGAGAGAATTTACCTTTACTACCTGTGTTGGGTTATCAAGACCATGAGTTTCTTCAATAGGTGATGGATTAAGATCATATGTTTCTTCAACAGACTGTAAATTAAGACCGTGTATTTCTTCAATAGGAGGTAAATTCTTAACATCTTCAGCTTTGATACCTTTTTCTTTCATTGATTTCTTTGCCTCTTGCATATCTTCAGGACTGAGAAATAGAATACCCCTCTTCTTCGGAGTTGGTTTAGGAATAGGCTCAGGAATTGGCTCAGGAGCTGGCTCAGGAAGTGTCCAATTATTTTCATTTGTCAGCATATTATTCAATAGAATTTCAGCTTCATCCGGCGTTCTTTCCCTGAAAATAGAATCAGCACAACTATCCAGGTAATATCTGGAAGCATCGGCTAGTCCATTATAAAAGATATCAAGTATTTCATTTTTCTTAAGAGGATGATCAGGCAAAGCATTAAGTAATTGGAGAAGCCTCCCCCAAGCTTGTGGGAGACTCTCTTCTTCAATTTGCACAAAATTATATATATCCCTTAAAGCAGCTTGTTTCTTATGAGCAGGGAAATATTTAGCAGAGAAGTAATAAATCATATCCTGGGGACTACGCACACAACCAGGATCAAGAGAATTAAACCCTATCTTAGCATCACCCTTTAATGAGAATGGAAATATTTTAAGGATATAAAAGTTACGAGTTCTCTCATCAGTAGTGAACAGGGTGGCTGTCGGGTTTCGGGTTCCGGCAGACCCTCGAGGTTCAAACACTGGGGTGCGCGCGGAGATCTCTCCCTTACCAATCTACGTCCGATCCTCTCATGTGAACTAAGGTGAAAATGATGAACAACACAAGAGACACGATGTTTATACTGGTTACGGCCACCGTTGTGGTGTAATACCCTACTCCAGTGTGTCGTGTGGTGGGTTGCCTCTGGGGCTGATGATGGACAGTACAAGGGAAGAACAGCCTCCCGAGAGGTGTTCTTGAGCTGGTGCGATGAACTACTAGGGTGAGTTCATCGCCTCTCTCTCTCTGCTAGGGTTCTACCAGATCTCTCGATGTTCTTGGGGTGTCTAGATGTCTCTACTATGTGGTGGCTAGCTCTATTTATAGAGGCCCTGGGCCTCTTCCCAAATAATGAGCGGGAAGGACACCAAAAATTGGCCATCTCGAAGGGGAACATCTAGTACAAGTTATCCTGACCAAAGGTGGTCTTCGGCTGCCAAAAGCACTAGTGATGACGCCGTCTTGGGCTCCACGGTGACCTCCGTCCTGCTGTCCGGCTGGTCTTGGTCTCATTGCACCGGAATGGTAACCTTTGCCTCATGCCTTGGCCTGTGCTTGCCCCTTTGCACCAAAGGGGAAACAAGGACACTGCGCAGGCCGGTGCCCGCCTGGCGCCCGCCTGGTCTCGATCATCATGGCTTGCGTCGCGGGTTCCTCGCGAGGTACCCCTTCCTTGATCTCTCCGCCTCCTCGCGAGCCTGCCTGATGAGGCTGCCTCTAAGGAAGCTTCCTGTCGTCTGCCCCACGAGGCTTGGCCCCCTCGCGAGGGTCTTGAGCTTGAGCTGATGAAGATGGGCCGCGCTGGGCCCCCGCTTGAGCCACGTCGCAGGCTGCAGGCAGGCAAGTCTGGGGACCCCCGTTCCCAAAACGCCGTCAGTAGCCCCCGGGCCCAAGGCGCGCCCGGGCTTGGCCTAGTAGGAAAAGGAAAGGGCAAGAGCGAAGTGCCACGGGCCCTATCAGCCTACGGCCTTGGGCGCCGCGTGGCAATTGATTGGACATGAGCGACTGCGATTCCCCACGACGCCTCAGCGACCGCATGACTTGATAAGTCCCTGCATGCAGAGAAACTGGTCATGATTACCTGCGATCGTGGTGCACGGCGGTTGGCCTCCTCCGGCTATAAGTACGGGGCTGGGCGACCCCCTTCGGCCCGTCCCTCCTTGCTGCTCCTTTCCTTCTTCTCGATTACTCGTCGCTCCCATGGCTCCAAAGAGATTCTCGGCCACGGAGAAAGGAAAGGCCCCCCAGGCTGGGCCTGACTCCCCTTGGCCAAGCGCGGTTGAGACCGCCCTCGCAAGTATACCATGGTCCCCGTGGTGGCCTCCCGCGGCCATGGAGGCGGTTCCCGGCACGGTGGTGAGAGCCAGGTTGCCGACGGGGGGCACGCCGTGGGTGTGCGCCCCCCTAGGCCACGCTTTCGCTCTGCGGAGGTGCTGCCGGAGTTCGTCGTGTGGTCGGCAGACCCATCCAGCACTATGCTCCAGCTCCCCCGTTTCTTCGTAGATGAACTACCGGCCAGCGCCTGTTGCGGCTTCTGGCTCAAGGCAGACGGATGCTGCAGCAGGGCCTCCTGGGCATCGCTGGAGGTCTCCGTTTCTGGGAACGGGGCTCTAACACGCGGCTGGCAAACGTTTGCCCGTGCGCGTGGCCTGAGCCGGTGGTGCACCCTGTACTTCAAGTTTGATGGCGACGCCACCCTCTACGTGAGGGTGTTCGGGGAAGACAGTCGCCGTGCCGGGTGTTGCCCTGAAGACGACGACCGCGGCCGCCTGCCCAGCCCTGGCTCTGACCAGGATGAAGATGGCGACTGGCGTACAGGCGGCGGTGCTCGGGGTTCCCCGAGCTTCGGCAACCCCCTCTCAGGCAGCAGCTCCTCTAGCGGTGGCCGCGACCAGCCTCCTCACCGTCGCTCCCGCTTGGGTGAAGGTAGCGGGTCAGCCCGCCGTCGCGCCCCGGTGAAGCGAGAGGAGGGATCCGCCTGAGCCCCAGGAGCAGCTCGAGCCTTCGTTGTGGGTTGGCGCAGGACGAATCGCGCCCGTTTTGTTCTCTTTCTTATCCTGCGCAAAAATAGTAAGTAATGTAGGGCCCCGCGGGGGCGTATTAGAACTGTTGCTGTTTAACCATCGCGCCGTTTCCGCTATTTCTGCGCCGTGTTCTCGCGCCGCGCTCCCATGTGCGGGAACTATTTTAGCTCGGTGGGGCTTGGCGCAGTCCTCGCCTCCCGAGGCCGTGGCCTCCCTGTGCACTTCGTGCCCTGCAAGGATCAGTAGGAGGGGTAACTTATGGTCTTAGCTGTGGGGGCGATCGGCCCAGGTCATGCGCTCGTATCGCGATGCCCGTGGGGCACGGACAGGGAGGGGTGCTCCCGCAGAGGACTCGGATAGGAAAGCTCCAAACGATCGGGGCAGAAAACACTCGCGAGGGCGCCCGTGATCCTCCCTTGCGAGACTTCGCGAGAGAAAACGAGGTGAGCGAGCGAGAAAGATAAAGAGCCACAAGCCAGGAACGTCAGCAACTCCAATAAAAACTTCAAACGGGAATAAACAAGCCAAATGCAGAAAGCAAATGGGAAAGCCGCATCCGGCGCCTATTCTAGTCTTCGACGTCTTCTCACCAGCGCGGAGCTAAGTGCTGCCATTGGGCGTGGGCGGGAGCCCCCGAGGCCCGAGGGCGGCACTTCGGAGACTCTGGGGCGTGTACAGCCCCACTCATTATTACGTGAGAGTGTCACGGGCGGCGAGCTTCACAGGCATTGGCCTTCTTCACAGGCACCGGGCCTTTCTTGAAATGCGGCAGCTTCACAGGCGTTCGCCTTCTTCACAGGCACCGGGCCTTTTCCAAAACACAGCGGCTTCACAGGCATTCGCCTTCTTCACAGGCACCGGGCCTTTTCCAAAATGCAACGGCTTCACAGGCATTCGCCTTCTTCATAGGCACCGGGCCTTTTCCAAAACGCAGCGGCTTCACAGGCATTCGCCTTCTTCATAGGCACCGGGCCTTTTCCAAAATGCAGCGGCTTCACTCAGGGGTAGAACCTCCGGAGATGTTGAATGTTCCATGGGCTCTGGATGGGTACTCCCTCCGGAGTCTGCAAGCGCGCAGAGCCAGGCCTAGAAACATGAACAACCTTGAACGGGCCCTCCCACATGGGAGAGAGCTTGTGCATCCCCTCCCTAGAGAGAACCCTTTTGAGCACGAGATCCCCTACCTCAAGGGTCCTGGGGCGGATGTTGCGGCTGTGGTATCATCGTAACTCATGTTGATACCTTGCCGCTCGCAGTGCGGCTTCCCGACGGTGTTCCTCCCCCAGCACGAGATCCGTCCCCCGCATGGCGTCCTGCTGAGCCTCGACGAATACCAGGACCCGTGCGGAGCGACGTCTGACCTCGTGAGGGAGAACAGCCTCCGCTCCATAGACGAGGAATAACGGGGTCTCGCCAGTCGGCTTGGTCGCTGTCGTGCGGATCGACCATAGCACGGACTGGAGCTCGTCGTGCCAGCCCCTGCCACAGGCCTCCAGCTTCTTCTTGAAGGTCCTGGCCTTGAGGCCCCTCAGGACCTCCGCGTTGGCCCGCTCGGCCTGGTCGTTGCTCCGGGGGTGTGCTACCGAAGCGTAGCATATCTGTGTTCCAAGGTTAGCACAGTACATTTTGAAGAGATTACTGGTGAATTGCGAACCGTTGTCGGTGATGATGCGGTTGGGCACCCCAAATCGGCTCACGAGGCCCTTGATGAATTTGACCGCTGAGCCTGCCGGGATTGTGCGGACGGCTTCCACCTCAGCCCACTTGGTGAATTTGTCCACGGCGACGTAGAGGTAGCGATAGCCCCCTGGCGCCCGAGGAAACGGGCCCAGAATGTCGAGCCCCCAAACTACGAACGACCATGAGAGGGGTATAGTCTGTAGACCCCCAGCAGGCTGATGGATCTGCTTAGCATGAAACTGGCAGGCCTCGCAAGCCTTCACAAGCTCAACGGCGTCGTTGAGTGCGGTGGGCCAATAGAATCCACTACGGAACGCCTTGCCGACGAGGGTCCGTGACGACGAGTGGTGCCCTCAGTCTCCGCCGTGCATGTCCGCCAGTAGCTCCTTCCCTTGCTCTCGGGAGATGCAATGTAAGGACACGACATTCGGTCGCTTCCTGTAGAGCTCTCCATCCCTGATGCAATAAGCCGTGGCCTGCCGCGCCACACGCTCCGCCTCCTCCTCATTCTCCGGCAGAGTCCCTCGTGTCAGGTAGTTCTTGAGCTCCGGGATCCAACACCCTTCCTGAGGCTCTAACGCCAGGAGCAGGCGTGCCCCCGAGGCTGGGCCGCAGACTAGGGCTCCTGAGGTAGGCGGCTGATGGAGCTCCTCCCTTGGTTGTGCCGTGCTAGACAGCGACGGCACCACCGAGGGTTTTAAGAGCCACTCCTCAAAGACGCCGGGCTCCTGAGGCAGCCACCTAGATGCCCTCTTGGCAATGTCGTCAGCCTCCTGATTGGTGCCGCCAGGCACATGCTGCAACTCTAGTCCCCAGAACTGTTTCTCCATCTTGCAGACCTCAGCGAGGTAGGCCTCCATGTGCTCGTCCTTTGGCTCGTATATCTTGTTGGAGAAGTTGACAAGGAGCTGCGAATCGCCCTTGATGATGAGGCGCTTCACCCCTAAGGCAGCTGCGGCCTTCAAGCCTGCTATTAGGCCTTCGTACTCCGCTAAGTTGTTGGAGACCTTTTCTCCGTGCTGGAAGCAAAGTTGCACGGCGTAGTAGAGTTTGTCCTGGGTAGGAGATACAAGCACTGCGCCAGCTCCCGCACCGTGTCGGGAGAACGCCCCATCGAAGTACATGACCCAGCCATCCGGTGCTTCACTTCTCGGGGAAAGTGACCGGTCTTCGCCTGCCTCGGGACCCGGCGCTTCTGCCCATTCTGCCACGAAATCTGCTAACGCGGCTCCCTTGATGACTATGGTCGTACTGAATTCTAGCTGAAATGCCTGCAGCTTGATGTTCCATTCAGCAACCCTTCTAGCCAAGTTGGGGCTCCTGAGTACCCTCTCCAAGGGGTATGCTGAGACGACCTTGATGGGGTGGCCTTGGAAGTAGTGCCGCAGCTTGCGTGAGGCCACCAATAGCCCGAGGAGGAGCTTTTGAGGCATGGGGTACTGCGCCCTCGCATCCCGTAGCACTGTGCTGACAAAATACACGGGGTGCTCAACGAGGTTGAAGGTGCTGGCACTGCTTGTGTCCTCCGGAGGTCGAGGCGTCTCTTGAGACGACGGAGCTCCCAGTGCTTGGTCGCCTGAGGGGGCCTCTCCTGCTTCGGGTGCGTTCTCCTGCCGCGGCTGTTCCTTTCCGGTTGCGGTTGCGGCCTTCGCGAGGCCCTCCTGGCTCTGTTTCGCTTCAGTTCGGATGGTTGATGCGGCCTTGGCACAACGCTCCTCCCTGACCGCTACCAGGCCTGCGCTAGCGGAGTAGGGGGTGGCCGCAAGGTAGAGCACCAGGGGCTCCCGAGGACGCGGAGCTACCATCACTGGTGGACTGTTAAGGTACCTCTTGAGGTCTTGGAATACCTTGTCGGCCTCTTCAGTCCACTCGAAGGGGCCCTTTTTCTTCATCAGCTTGAAGAAGGGCAGCGCTCGTTCCCCCAGCTTGGAGATGAAACGCCCCAGCGCAGTTACATGCCCGGTGAGCTTCTGCATTTCTTTGAGGGTCCTTGGTGGGCTCATGTCTTCGACTGCCTTGACCTTCTCCGGGTTGGCCTCGATGCCCCTGTGGGATACGAGGAAACCCAGGAGCTTGCCTGAGGGGACTCCAAACACGCACTTCTCTGGGTTGAGCCGTAGGTCCACCTCGTTGAGGCTCGCAAAGGTTTCTTCCAGGTCCTATATCAGAGTCCTTGCCTCACGAGACTTCACCACAATGTCATCGATGTAAGCTTCTGCGTTCCTCCCGAGCTGCCGGCCTAAGGCGATGTGCATCAGCCGCTGAAAGGTCGCGCCTGCGTTGCGCAACCCAAACGGCATGCACGTATAGCAGTACACTCCACACGGGGTCAGGAAGGCCTTCTTCTCCACGTCTTCTACCGCCATCTTGATCTGGTGATAGCCCGAGAAGGCATCTAGGAAGCACAATAGGTCACACTCTGCGGTGGAATTGAATATCTGGTCAATCCAGGGGAGCAGAAATGGATCCTGCGGGCGGGCCTTGTTGAGGTTGGTGAAGTCGACGCACATGCGCTCCTTTCCTCCCTTTTTCGGCACAACGACTGGATTAGCCAGCCAATCAGGGTAGCGGACCTCGCAGATTACTCCTACCGCCTCTAGCTTCTGAGTCTCTTGGACGACGAAAGCTTGTTTCTTAGTAGACTGCCACCTTGCCTTCTGCTTCACGGGGCGCACATTGGGGCACACGTTGAGGTGATGCTCAATCACTTCCCTTGGGACCCCTACTAACTGATCAGGTTCCCACGCAAACACCTTCTTGTTCTCACACAGGAAACCGATCAGGGCTTTCTCTTGCTCGGGCTCGAGGTTGGCCCCTATGGTGAAGGTGGCGCTAGCGGACCCGTCCTCATCGACTGGTACCTGCTTGGTTTCTGCCTTGTCTTGGGTGAACAGCTGCTTCTTTTTTAGCCAGCGCAGCCCCCTTGGGTTCGAGGGCGTCGGTGCCAGTGGGCTGCACCACTGCGGCCGCCCTGAAAACAAGCTGGAGTACCTGCAGCGCATCCTTTGTGTCTCCTGACACGGTGAGGACGCCGCTGCTCCCAGGCATCTTCATGAGGATGTACGCCGGGTGAGCTGCTGCCATGAACTAAGCCAGGGCCGGATAGCCGAGGATGGCGTTGTAGGGGAGGCCAATGGGGGCGATGTCGAAGTCGATCAGCTCCGTGCGGAAGTTGTCGCAGGTGCTGAATGTCACTGGAAGGCGGATCTGCCCCAAGGAGGCGGTGGAACCGGCTCCGACGCCCGAGAAAGGCCTGCTGGGTCAGAGCCGCTCCAGCGGTACGTGGAGGAGGCTAAAGGCCTCCATCGAGAGAACATTGAGGCCAGCACCATCGTCGATGAGGGTCCTGGTGACGGCCACTTGGCAGATGGTGGGGGTGCACAGCATCGGGAGCGCGCCCGAACCAATGGGGTTGAAGGGGTGGTCCTCCGAGTCGAAGGTTAGATCGGCCTCGGGCGCCACCCAGCCCGAGGGGCTTCTCGGCGCTTGGAGGCGATGCTGATCCGGCGGGTGAACGGCTTGACATGATGGCTCGAGGGCGGTGCTTTGGAGCCACCCAGGAGAGCTGCAACGACGGGCGGCGCGGGTGCGGCGAAATGGGCGAGGAAGAGGTCGCGCAGCTCCTCCCAGGAGGTGACAGAGGCCGTCGGCAGGTGGAGGAGCCACGCGCGTGGGATGCTGGTGAGGGCCATGGGTAACCAGTTGGCCATCACCCGATCATTGCCCCCGGCTCTGAGGACGGCCTCCTCGTACGCCAGCAGGAAAATCATCGCGTCTGTCACGCCGTCGTAGCGCGGCGGCATCTCGGGCCTGAACTTGCGCGGCCACTGCACGTGTCGCAAGGCGGGGGCCAAGGCCCGGAGCCCCCTGGCCACAGTGTCGGCATTCGTTGCTGGAGCGGGCGGCGCGTTGTCCGCCATGAGGGCGGGATGCGATGTCGAGGGAGAGCGGGTCGTCAGGAGGGAGGACTCCGGCGCACCCCCTACCTGGCGCGCCAAATGTCGGGTTTCGGGTTTCGGCAGACCCTCGAGGTTCGAACACTGGGGTGCACACGGAGATCTCTCCCTTACCGATCTACGTCCGATCCTCTTGTGCGAACTAAGGTGAAAATGATGAACAACACAAGAAGACGAATACAACCCTCCTTGTCTTTAAAGATTTGCAGCCCAGCGGGGCTGAGAAAAGCAAGCAGGCCTGGGTTGGGTATTGTCCAAAAAAATAGAACTAGGCTAGCCATTTTCAGAAAGGAAAAAGATATCAACTAGGCTCGTTCAAAGGATCGAGAAGAGGTGTATAGAGGGGGGGGGGGTGATTTGACCCTCAAGAAGAAAGGTAGCAGTTTTTAAGTTCTTCAAGTTGAGGTGGAGTTTTAACACAAATTTAAGCATTCCCAATACATTTCAAGCAAGAATGGCAAGAGTATAAGCAACGGAAAGAGTAAAGCATGCTAATTGCAAGAAAGTAAAGGGATGGGATTGGAGTGTGCCAACGCAATGTAGACACGGAGATTTTTGGCGTGGTTCCGATAGGTGGTGCTATCGTACACCCACGTTGATGGAGATTTCAACCCATGAAGGGTAACTGTTGCGCGAGTCCACGGAGGGCTCCACCCACGAAGGGTCCATGAAGAAGCAACCTTGTCTATCCCACCATGGCCATCGCCCATGAAGGACTTGCCTCACTCGGGTAGATCTTCACGAAGTAGGCGATCTCCTTGCCCTTACAAACTTCTTGGTTCAACTCCACAATCTTGTCGGAGTATCTGATACGTCTCCAACGTATCTATAATTTTTTATTGTTCCATACTATTATATTACCTGTTTTGGATATTTTATATGCATTAATATGTTATTTTATATGATTTTTAGGACTAACCTATAACCTAGAGCCTAGTGCCAGTTTCTATTTTTTCCTTGTTTTAGAGTTTCGCAGAAAAGGAATATCAAACGGAGTCCAAACGGAATAAAACTTTCGTGATGATCTTTCTTGGAACAGAAGACACCCAGGAGACTTGGAGTGCAAGTCGGAAAATCCACAAGGCAGCCACAAGGGTGGAGGGTGCGCCCAGGGGGTGGGGCGTCCCCAACCTTGTGGGCCCCTCGGTGGCCTCCTGACCTAGATCTTCCTCCTATGTATACTCTTATACCCTGAAAACTTCCGGGGGGCCACGAAATCACTTTTCCACTACCGCAACCTTTTGTACCCGCGAGATCCCATCTTGGGGCCTTTTACGGCATCTTGCGGAGGGGGATTCGATCATGGAGGGCTTCTACATCAACACCATTGCCTCTCCGATGAAGCATGAGTAGTTTACCACATACCTATGGGTCCATAGCTAGTAGCTAGATGGCCTTTTCTCTCTCTCTCTCTCTCTTTGATTCTCAATACCATGTTCTCCTCGATGTTCTTGGAGATCTATTCGATGTAATACTCTTTTGCAGTGTGTTTGCCGAGATCCGATGAATTGTGGATTTATGATTCGCTTATCTATGAATATTATTTGAATCTCCTCTGAATTCTTTTATGCATGATTTGATATCTTTGCAAGTCTCTTTGAACTATCGATTTGGTTTGGCCAATTAGGTTGGTTTTTCTTGCAATGGGAGAAGTGCTTAGCTTTGGGTTCAATCTTGCGGTGTCCTTTCCCAGTGACAGTAGGGGCAGCAAGGCATGTATTGTATTGTTGCCATCGAGGATAACAAGATGAGGTTTTCATCATATTGCTTGAGTTAATCCTGCTACATCATGTCATCTTACTTAATGCGTTACTCTGTTTTTATGAACTTAATACTCTAGATGCAGGCAGGAGTCGGTCGATGTGTGGAGTAATAGTACTAGATGCAGAATCGTTTCGGTCTACTTGACATGGACGTGATGCCTATATTCATGATCACCGCCTTAGATAGCGTCATAACTTTGCGCTTTTCTATTAGTTGCTCGGCAGTAATTTGTTCACCCACCATAATAATTGCTTTCTTGAGAGAAGCCTCTAGTGAAACCTATGGCCCCCGGGTCTATTTTCCATCATATAAGTTTCCGATCTATAATTCTAGTTTCCTATTTACTTTCTTTTGCAATCTTTTACTTTCCGTTCCATAAACTAAAAATACCAAAAATATTCCTTTACCGTTTATCCATCTCTATCAGATCTCACTTTGTGAATAACCGCGAAGGGATTGACAACCCCTTTGTCGCGTTGGTTGCAAGTTGGCGTTTGTGCATGCAGGTATTCGGTGGCTTGTCGCGTTGTCTCCTACTGGATTGATACCTTGGTTCTCAAAACTGAGGGAAATACTGACACTACTTTGCTGCATCACCCTTTCCTCTTCAAGGGAAAAACAAATGCAAGCTCAAGAGGTAGCAAGAAGGATTTCTGGCGCCGTTGTCAGGGAGATCTACGCCAACCCAAGACATACCAAGTACCCATCATAAACTCTCATCCCTCGCATTACATTATTTGCCATTCGCTTCTCATTTTCCTCTCCCCACTTCTAAAACGAATTTTGGAAAGATTCGCCTTTTCTTCGCCCGTCTTCCGTTCGTCTTCTTTGTTTGCTTTTTGTGTGCTCGTGTGTTGTATTGCTTGATTTGTCGCAATGAATCCTCCAAAAAACATTGACCCTCACCTTAGGAGGTTAGATGAAATCTATTATATAATTAAAACAAGAGGCAAACAAGGCTTTATGTTTGTCCACATATGTTAACAATATTTGATCCGTTGATTTAAAATATAATGGTTGAGATTAACAGATCTTAAAAGTTACGTAGAATAATATTAGGTGCAATTTTTAGTCACCTGACACGTACAAATAAGCCTAGCTAAAAAAGGCATGTACAAACAGTCTAAAAAAGGCACGTACAAGCAACATTTATTAACCTTTTTTTTAAAAAGGGTCGGAATCCTCCTGCAGAAAGACAATATATATCTAAAAAAAGAAACCGTTTGGAAGTCACAAAAAAGGGAAATTGCCGAAAGATGTGTTACTGGCCATTACGACATTATTTGGGCTGGGCCTACTACCGATACAAGCTAGAGGAAAAAAAGTGGAAGGTGAATTTGCTGGATGCTGTGTTGGGCTGGGCTGGCCTGGACACAAATTAAAAATAGAAGGCCTATTGAAAATTGTACACGACAGGATGCTGTGTTGCGCCGGGTTGGCCAGGACTCATATCAAAAATAGAAAGTCAATTAAAAATTGTATGTGTCAGGATGTTAAGAAATTAAAGTCGTCTGGCCATTTGAGTACAGAGGCGTTTCTTAGAGAAAAAAAGAACAAAGGCAACTAAACCACGTAATTTAACTGGGCTCTAAAATATATAATTCATGGTAAAAAATATACTCCCTCCGTTCCTAAATATAGGGTGTATAGTTTTTGACACGGAAATTAAAGAATGCACGTGGAGGGAAAGTTTCACAAGTTTTGGGCGAGATTACACCTGACTAATTGACATGAGAAAGTAGAGGAGCTTGCATGATATAAGTAAATGTAATCAAATCCCTAAAAAATTATCCAAACGAGTGGTGCAACGCAATAAACCTTATATTTCGGATTTTTTTCTCAAAAATCTATACACCTTATATCAAGGAACGGAGGGAGTATTGTTTATATTATCAAATAAATATCTCCTGTTTTTGAATTCAGACAAACTGACGAAAAACATGTAACACTTATATTAGCCATACAAATACGCCAGCAAAACACCTACCTGGCTAATATTAGCAGTACACATTAGAAAATAGTTATGCTATTATTTGTAGTTTTATATATGGACACCTATATATTAGAAATAATTGCCAAAGTTATTCATCAATATTGTGTTAAAATAATAAAAAATGACAATTGTAACAATATATAGGAAACATGTAACTCATACTAGATGAATAAAAATCTAATGACTGTAATAAACCGCAAGTATTCATCCACATATAATAGTTATCTCCACTGTTAATTATACGGTGGGTCATAATTATAGTGGCTTAGATTTAATGATACGAAATAATATAGTTTTTTGTGATGACTATAGTATGTTCTGGTTTCCTGTACGAAGAACAAACCAATCGGAAATCCTATGTGGTAGAAATCAACCAGAAAGCGCAAAAAACATGCCACTTGATTGATCTTTTTTCTAATTCAAGATGTAAAAATATCAAACTGGATGAGCTATCTAGTGAAAGATAATACTCCCTCCGTTCCTTGATATAAGGTGTATAGATTTTTGAGAAAAAAAATACAAAATATAAGGTGTTTTGCGATGCACCACTTGTCTGGATCATGTTTTTAGGGATTTGATTACTTTTCCTTATATTAGGAAAGCTCCTCTATTTTCTCATGTCAATTAGTCAGGTGTATTCTCGCCCAAAACTTGTGAAATTTTCCCTCCACATGCGTTCTTTAATTTCCGTGCCAAAAACTATACACCCTATATTAAGGAACGGAGGGAGTATAGTTTTATAAATGTATGCGTGCACAAAAATAACAAAAAATTGGATGAGGTCAGCTTCATGCACCGCCTTAAGAATTAATTTTTGTGATCGTAAAATTCTATTGGAATAATGAGCTTTGTATTTGTGTGCATGATATCCAAAATTTCCATTTTGATGCAAAATTTAACATACGCCTATAGCATGAGCATGTACACCTACAAAATTACCGTCACTGGAGGGACAACATTTTTCCAAACTCATATCTTATTCGAACGCTTGAAAATTACAATTACATGCGTACATATAAAATCTTAGGGTACAACAATTACAAGATATGTGACTGGTCATTGCGACACATTAACATTAGAATTATAATAAAAATACATATATCATGGACGCCTGCACATAATTTGCGCAATGAAAACAATAACTATGTACTTGAAAATATATGTTTCCTAAACCTAATAATGTATTTGGTGATCCATGGGCATACAATTTACATAATAGCAAGCTCAAATTTTCCTAAACCTTCCTTAAGCTCTTAGTAGATCATGTTTTACAACAGTGAACTTAGCATTGCTATTGACATAAATAACTTTGTATTCACCGTGCACCAACTTCATTGAAACACATGTCAGGGTTCGGAGAATTAAGCAATGTATAATCGCTAAGAGCTTAAATTCGGTTGTAATACATGTGCAAGAGGCTTACCATACAAATGAAACTAAATACACTTAAATAATAAATTAAAAATCAAATAGTATATGGAAGTATGATAAGTGTTAATGAGCGAGATAGAAAGAACCAGTGCATGACATGTAAATCTTTTGAAAGGTCTTAATTCAATACATGTGCAAGCAACATAAAATAACTATATTTACTTAGAACTTTAGAATAAGACCAATTGAACAAAATTCATTCAACAAATATACAAGAGTAATTGTATTTTTTTAAAAGTAAGACTAATTGTTTCTTGAGTTGAGGTGTTGCTCAACATATAGATCATGGTACTTCCATGAAATAGGCGCTCTGCAGGCTCAAGTTAGTCTTACATCTACAAGGCCATGGCAAATAAACTATTAGTACCAAATGGACGTGATGGATATTATGTAGACTGCTAGAGTAAAAAATTGTTAAAGTTATGTATTGGAGCCTATTAATGAATCTAGCCGCGCAAATGCGCGGGAAACTCCGCTAGTTGAGAATAATGTTAGAAGCTTCATGTCTTTGCAATTTGAGCATAACAATTTCTTTAGAAACGAGCTTAGAGAGCAAAAAAACTTTATGGGATACATGAATAAAGAGCTTGATGATATGTCTAAAGAATTTTATGGTTTGAGATCTCACTTTGCGCATCTTGAGAATTTAGTACGTCAGATTTATGATAAACAAGCTACTTTAGTAAACAAAATGGCCGCCAAATCGGAGGTTGAAGATGAGATCTTAAAGTGATTGATGTGACTCCTATTGAATCTTTGTTTTCCAATATTAATCTTGATAAAGATGGGACTAGAGATGAGTCAACTTTAGTTAGAAGGCGTCCCAATGATTCGGAGTTTTTAGATCTTGATGCAAAAATTGATAAAAGTGGAGTTGGAGAGGTCAAAACTTTAAGTAGCAATGAACCCACTCTTTTGGATTTCAAGGAACTTAATTATAATAATTGCTCTTTAATAGATTGTATTTTCTTGTTGCAATCCATGTTGAATTCTCCTCATGCTAATAATCAAAACAAAGCTTTTACTAAACATATCGTTGATGCTATGATGAAATCTTTTTAGGAAAAGCTAGAATTGGAAGTTTCTATCCCTTGAAAACTTTATGATGAGTGGGAACCTACTATTAAGATTAAAATTAAAGATTATGAGTGCTATGCTTTGTGTGATTTGGGTGCTAGTGTTTCCACGATTCCGAAAACTTTATGTGATGTGTTAGGTGTCCGTGAATTTGATGATTGTTCCTTAAATTTGCATCTTGCGGATTCCACTATTAAGAAACCTATGGGAAGAATTAATGATGTTCTTATTGTTGCTAATAGGAACTATGTGCCTGTAGATTTCATTGTTCTTGATATAGATTGCAATCCTACATGTCCTATTATTCTTGGTATACCTTTCCTTAGAACGATTGGTGCAATTATTGATATGAAAGAAGGAAACATTAGATTTCAATTTCAGTTAAGGAAATGCATGGAACACTTCCCTAGAAAGAAAATTAAATTGCCTTATGAATCTATTATGAGAGCCACTTATGGATTGCATGCCAAAGATGACAATACTTAGATCTATTCGTGTTATTATGCCTAGCTAGGGGCGTTAAACAATAGCGCTTGTTGGGAGGCAACCCAATTTTATTTTTGTTCTTGCTTTTTAGGTCTTGTTTTGCAATAAATATTTCATCTAGCCTCTGGTTAGATGTGGTTTTATGTTTTATTTAGTGTTTGTGCCAAGTAAGACATTTGGGATGGCTTACGATGATAGTTTATTTGATCCTGCTGAAAAATAGAAACTTTTGTGCCCAGGAGATTAGTTTTATTTATTTACAGAAGTGCGATAAAATACTGATTTTTTGCAAAGGATTAATAAACAAATTGTCTAGGACTTCCTAATCTCTCAGGATTTTCGGAGTTACAGAAGTATTCGAAATATCCAGATTGCTACAGACTGTTCTGTTTTCACGTGTTGTTTGCTTATTTTGATGCATCTATGGCTAGTATCGGGGGGTATGTGATAACCCACAAGTATAGAGGATCACAACAATTTTCGAGGGTAGAGTATTCAACCCAAATTTATTGATTCGACACAAGGGAAGCCAAAGAATATTCTCAAGTATTAGCAGCTGACTTGTCAATTCAACCACACCTGGAAACTTAATATCTGCAGCAAAGTATTTAGTAGCAAAGTAATATGATAATAGTGGTAACGGTAGCAAAAGTAATAGTTTTGGTTTTATAGTGATTATAACAGTAGCAACATAAAAGTAAATAAGCGAAGAACTATATGTGAAAAGCTCGTAGGCAATGGACCAACGATGGATAATTATGTCGGATGTGATTCCTCATGCAATAGTTATAACATAGGGTGACACAGAAGTAGCTCCAGTTCATCAATGTAATGTAGGCATGTATTCCGAATATAGTCATACGTGCTTATGGAAAATAACTTGCATGACATCTTTTATCCTACCCTCCCGTGGCAGCGGGGTCCTATTGGAAACTAATTAAGGGATATTAAGGCCTCCTTTTAATAGAGTACCAGACCAAAGCATTAACATTTTGTGAATACATGAACTCCTCAAACTACGGTCATCATCGGTAAGTATCCCGATTATTGTCACTTCAGGGTTAACGAATCATAACACATAATAGGTGACTATAGACTTGTAAGATAGGATCAAGAACTCACATATATTCATGAAAGCATAATAGGTTCAGATCTGAAATCATGGCACTCGGGCCCTAATGACAGGCATTAAGCATAGCAAAGTCATAGCTCAGAACATAATGGATACTAGGGATCAAACCCTAACAGAACTAACTCGATTACATGATAAATCTCATCCAACCCATCACCGTCCACGCACCCAGACTCAGGCATAGCCTAGTGGTGGGAAGGGGCTGATGCCTTCCCACTCACCCAGGTTCAAGGCATGGTACTTGCAATTTGGGTTTGTTGCACCATTTATACTGTAGGGGGTTCCCTTACAGTCTTTCTGTCAAAAAAACCCATCACCGTCCAGCAAGCCTACGATGGAATTACTCACGTATAGCGGTGAGCATCATGAAATTGGTGATGGAGGAAGGTTGATGATGACGATGGTGACGGATTCCCCTCTCCGGAGCCCTGAACGGACTCTAGATCAGCCCTCCCGAGAGAGATTAGGGCTTGGCGGCGGCTCCGTATCGTAAAACGTGATGAATCTTTCTCTTTAATTTTTTCTCCCCGAACGTGAATATATGGAGTTGGAGTTGAGGTCGGTGGAGCACCGAGGGGCGCACAAGGCAGGGGCGCTCCCAGGGGGTAGGCCCCCTGGCCTTCATTCTTTCACCAGTATTTTTTATATATTCCAAAAATATTCTCCATTGATTTTCAGGTCATTCCGAGAACTTTTATTTCTCCACAAAAATAACACCATGGCAATTCTGCTGAAAACAGCGTCAGTCCGGGTTAGTTCCATTCAAATCATGCAAGTTAGAGTCCAAAACAAGGGCAAAAGTGTTTGGAAAAGTAGATATGATGGAGACGTATCAACTCCTCCAAGCTTAACCTTTGCTTGTCCTCAAGCAATTCAGTTGATAAACTGAAAGTGATAAAGAAAAACTTTTACAAACTCGGTTTGCTCTTGTTGTTGTAAATATGTAAAGCCAACATTCAAGTTTTCAGCAAAGATTATGAACTAACCATATTCACAATAACATTTAGGTCTCTTGTTTACTCATATCAATGACATAATCAACTAGCGAGCAATAATAATAAATCTCGGATGACAACACTTTCTCAAAACAATCATAATATGATATAACAAGATGGTATCTCGCTAGCCCTTTCCGAGACCGCAAAACATAAATGCAGAGCACCTCTGAAGATCAAGGGCTGACTGGAAATTGTAATTCATGGTAAAAGAGATCCAGTCACAGTCATACTCAATGTAAACTAATAGTAATGGATGCAAATGACAGAGGTGCTCTCCTACTGGTGCTTTTTAATAAGAGGATGATGACTCAACATAAAAGTAAATAGATAGGCCCTTCGCAGAGGGAAGCAGGGATTTGTAGAGGTGCTAGAGCTCGGTTTTGAAATAGAGATGAATAATATTTTGAGCGGTATACTTTCATTGTCAACATAACAACAGAGAGATCTCGATATCTTCCATGCTACACACATTATAGGCGGTTCCCAAGCAGAATGGTAAAATTTATACTCCCCCACCACCAACAAGCATCAATTCATGGCTTGCCCGAAACAAAGGGTGCCTCCAACTAACAACAATCCTGGGGGAGTTTTGTTTGCAATTATTTTGATTTGATTTGAGCATGGGACTGGGCATCCCGGTGACCAGCCATTTTCTCGTGAGTGAGGAGCGGAGTCCACTCCTCTTGAGAATAATCCGCCTAGCATGGAAGATACAGACATCCCTAGTTGATACATGAGCTATTCCAGTATACAAAACAGAACTTCATTTGAAGGTTTAGAGTTTGGTAGATACAAATTTACTTGGAACAGCAGACAGATACCGCATATAGGAAGGTATGGTGGACTCATGTGGAATAACTTTTGGGGTTTATGGAGTTGGATGCACAAGCAGTATTCCCGCTTAGTACAAGTGAAGGCTAGAAAGAGACTGGGGAGCGACCAGGTAGAGAGCGACAACAGTCATGAACATGCATTAAAATTAATCAACACTGAGTGTAAGCATGAGTAGGATATAATTCACCATGAACATAGATATCGTGGAGGCTATGTTGATTTTGTTTCAAGTACATGCGTGAACATGTGCCAAGTCAAGCGACTCGAATCGTTCAAAGGAGGATACCACCCTATCATACCACATCACATCCATTTTAATAGCATGTTGGCATGCAAGGTAAACCATTATAAACTCCTAGCCAATTAAGCATGGCATGAGCAACTATAATCTCTAATTGTCATTGCAAACATGTTTCATTCATAATAGGCTGAATCAGGAATGATGAACTAATCATATTTACAAAAACAAGATAGGTCGAGTTCATACCAGCTTTTCTCATCTTAATCAGTTCATCATATATCGTCATTATTGCCTTTCACTTGCACAACCGAATAGTGTGGATAATAATAATAGTGCATGTGCATTGGACTAAGCTGGAATCTGCAAGCATTCAATTCAAGGGAGAAGACAGGGTAATATGGGATCTTTGTTAGATCAACAATAATGCATATGAGAGCCACTCAACATTTTCATCGTGGTCTTCTCCTCTCGACCCCAAAGAAAATAAAGGAAATAAAACTATTTACACGGGAAAGCTCGCTACAAGCAAAAGAAGAACGAGAAATCTTTTTGGGTTTTCTTTTAATTATTACTACTACAAGCATGGAAAGTAAACTAGCTAAAAGCTACAACTAATTTTTTTGTTTTTCTTAAGGTTTTTCAAACACACAAGAAGAAAGCTTAAAACAAAAAATAAACTAGCATGGATGATACAATGAAAAAGTATGAGCACCGATAACTGGCATGAGTGTGTGAACATGAATGTAATGTCGGTGAGAGATACGTACTCCCCCAAGCTTAGGCTTTTGGCCTAAGTTGGTATATGGCCATGGATCAATGATGCCCTCTCCGGTGTACTGAGGAGGGTCCTCGGGTTGCCACTGGTTGGCGATCTCCTCCGGATCCCATTGATAAATAGACTGACGGTGGGGATCAGATAGTGGCTCCAGCTCTGGAGCTAATGTCAAGCTCTGGTATGCCTGAATGGCCTCCGACAAAACAAGGTACGTGCCTGAAAATATGTTGAACAAGGAGGGAGCAGGCAAGGTAATAGTCTCAAAGTAATTATTATCAAATATTAGTCTATAGTTAAGTAGCTTCTTCTTATTCTTAAGAATAAAATCATGTGCTACCATACTCTTATAATCTAGAAAAATATGAGGCAACAACTTTTCCTCTTTCTCATAATGCCTAATAGGTATGTTAAAGTGTGCAGCAAGGCGCGAGGCGAAGATGCCTTCTAAGACGGGATCCTTTGTACAGTTCATATTTAACCATTTAGCAACAATGGCGCCTAAACTAAAAGTGGTATCGCGAAACAAAGCATGGCGCAAAATAACAATATCAGGGGCACTAAGATTTCCATAGTTCCCGCGACCAATTAAGCATCTACTAGCAAATATTGCAAAGTAACGTAGAACAGGAAAATGTATGCTAGTGATTCTTGCATCGGAAACTTTCCTCGTTTCCCCTACAACAATCATATCAATGAATCCCTCCACATCATTACTATGTGGTTACTCTATGCTGCCCTCAAAGGGTATCCTACAAACCAGGCAAAAACCATAAAGTGACATCTCCTTATGCTCATCATATAAATAGAATTCCACCGAAGGTGGCGATCTCCTAGCATGGAAATGAAAATTTTGCACAAAAATATTGGTGAGTAAGAGATACTGTTCACGCTGGTTGTGGAGGAAGTCGGCGAGGCCTGCATTCTCAGCCAAATAATAAAAATCTTCATAAATCCCGGCTTCTCTCAAGAACTCATCACAAGGCCATTCAGATAGCCGAACCTCCGCAGTACGAGGGAGATTATACTTGGGCTTCTTATTCTCTTCACTTTGCTTATCCTTTGAGCTTCGGCTCGATGAGCCCCTCAAAAATCTCTTCATCTTTTTTAGAAAATTTCTGAAATTTTTAGTAACTTAAAATAAAAGTGAACCAAACTCAACAAAATTGATAACAACTACTCCTACAAGTGCCTAGAGGCTATATCATGCATTAAAACTACTTTTGACCACATAAATTTGACATGCAAGCTCAAGAACAGGGTCACCTAAGCAGCAAAAATTTGCAATAAATAAAGCACTAGAACAAAAACTAATTGTACCATTGGAGGAGTCACATACCGAAGAACAATCCCCAAAGCAGTTTTGTGAATGGAGCTTTGAGCAAGGAGATGAAAAATGGCAGCAAGATGAACTAGAACACGGGTTTGAGCTGGTGGATGATTTTTTCTGGAGGAAGACGAAGTGTGTGGGTGCAAGAATAAGTGGAGGGGGCCCATGTGGGGTCCACGAGGCAGGGCGCGCCCTCCACCCTCGTGGGCACATGGTGGCCCCCTGGTGTGTTCTCAGTTCCAATAATTCTTAAATATTCTGGAAAAAACATATTAAATTTTCAGGGCATTTGGAGAACTTTTATTTTTGGGGTATTTTTTTATTGCAAGGATAATTCAGAAAACAGACATAAAATACTATTTTTGCTTTATTTAAACTGAACAACAGAAAGTAAAAAGAGGGTACAGAAAGTTATGATTTCTAACTTCATCCATCTCATGCTCATCAAAAGGAATCCACCAATAAGGTTGATCGAGTCTTGTTAACAAACTCTTTCCAAATTGCAAGAAACCGGAGAATTTTCGAATAACACTAGGTTACCTCAACGGGGATATGCACATCCCCAACAATAAGAATATCATATTTCTTCTTGACAGTAGGAAGAGGAAATTCAAAACCTCCAATAGTTATTGTTGGTATTTTTCCAATAGAATTGATACTGTCGACTTGAGGTTGTTTCCTCAGAAAGTGTACCGTATGCTCATTACCATTAACATGAAAAGTGACATTGCCTTTGTTGCAATCAATAACAGCCCCTGTAGTATTCAAGAAGGTTCTTCCAAGAATAATGGACATACTATCGTCCTCGGGAATATGAAGAATAACAAAGTCCGTTAGAATAGTAACGTTTGCAACCACAACAGGCACATCCTCACAAATACCGACAGGTATAGCAGGTGATTTATTAGCCATTTGCAAAGATATTTCAGTAGGTGTCAACTTATTCCAATCAAGTCTACGATATAAAGAGAGAGGCATAACACTAACACCGGCTCCAAGATCACATAAAGCAGTTTTAACATAGTTTCTTTTAATGGAGCATGGTATAGTTGGTACTCCTGGATCTCCAAGTTTCTTTGGTATTCCACCCTTAAAAGTATAATTAGCAAGCATGGTGGAAATTTCAGCTTCCGGTATCTTTCTTTTATTAGTAACAATATCCTTCATGTACTTAGCATAAGGGTTCATTTTAAGCATATCAGTCAAACGCATACGCAAAAAGATAGGTCTAATCATTTCAGCAAAGCGCTCAAAATCCTCATCATCCTTTTTCTTGGATGGTTTAGGAGGAAAAGGCATGGGTTTCTGAACCCATGGTTCTCTTTCTTTACCATGCTTCCTAGCAACAAAGTCTCTCTTATCATAACGTTGATTCTTTGATTGTGGGTTATCAAGATCAACAGCAGGTTCAATCTCTACATCGTTATCATTGCTAGGTTGAGCATCCACATGAACATCATCATCAACATTATCACTAGGTTCATGTTCATTACCAGATTGTGTTTCAGCATCAGAAATAGAAATATCATTGGAATTCTCAGGTGTGTCAACAACAAGTTCACTAGAAGCATGCCAAGTCCTATCGTTTTTTCTTTTTCTTCCTTTTAGAAGGACTAGGTGCATCAACATTAGTTCTCAGAGAATCTTGCTCAATTCTCTTAGGGTGGCCCTCAGGATACAAAGGTTCCTGAGTCATTTTACCCCCTCTAGTCATAACTCTAACAACGTTATCATTTTTCTTATTATTTAATTCATTGAGCAAATCATTCTGAGCTTTAAGTACTTGTTCTACTTGAGTGGTAACCATAGAAGCATGTTTACTAATAAGTTTAAGTTCACCTCTAACTCTAGACATATAATCACTCAAGTGTTCAAGCATATCAGCATTGCATTTCAATTGTCTACCAACATAAGCATTGAAGTTTTCTTGTTTAATAATAAAATTATCAAACTCATCTAAGCATTGGCTAGCAGACTTATTACGAGGAATATCACCTTCATCAAATCTATAATGAGAATTTACCTTTACTACCTGTGTTGGGTTATCAAGACCATGTATTTCTTCAACAGGTGGTAAATTCTTAACATCTTCAGCTTTAATACCTTTTTCTTTCATAGATTTCTTTGCCTCTTGCATATCTTCAGGACTTAGAAATAGAATACCCCTTTTCTTCGGAGTTGGATTAGGAGGTGGTTCAGGAAGTGTCTAATCATTTTCATTACTGAACATATTATTCAATAGTAATTCAGCTTGATCAACAGTTCTTTCCTTGAAAACACAACCAGCACAACTATCCAGGTGGTCTCTGGAAGCATTGGTTAGTCCATTATAAAAGATATCAAGTATTTTCATTTTTCTTGATAGGACGATCAGGCAAAGCATTAAGTAATTGGAGAAGCCTCCCCCAAGCTTGTGGGAGACTCTATTCTTCAATTTGCACAAAATTATATATTTTCGTTAAGGCAGCTTGTTTCTTATGAGCAGGGAAATATTTACCATAGAATTAATAAATCATATCCTGGGGACAACGCACACAACCAGGATCAAGAGAATTAAACCATGTTTTAGCATCACCCTTTAATGAGAACGGAAACAATTTAAGGATAAAGTTATAGCGAGTTTTCTCATCCTGAGTAAACATGGTGGCTATATCATTTAATTTAGTAAGATGCGCCATAACAGTTTCAAATTCGTAGCCATAGAAAGGATCAGATTCAACCAAAGTAATTAACTCAGGATCGACAGAGAAATCATAATCCTTATCAGAAATAAAGATAGGTGAAGTAGCAAAAGTAGGGTCATATTTCATTCTAGCATTCAAACACTTTTCTTTAAGCTTAGCTAATAATTTCTTAAGATCAGATCTATAATTGCAAGCTAAGAAGTCTCTAGCAGTTTCTTCATCCATAACATAACCCTCAGGCACAATAGGTAATTCATATCTAGGGGGAGAATCTTCATCATCACTTTCATCAATATTATCAGTTTCAATAATTTCATTCTCTCTAACCCTAGCAAGTTGTTCATCAAGAAATTCACCTAGTGGCACAGTATTATCAAGCATAGAAGTAGTTTCATCATAAGTATCATGCAAAGCAGAAGTGGCATCATCAATAACATACGACATATCAGAATGAATAGTAGGAGTAGGTGTCGAAAGTTTACTCAAAACAGTAGGTGAATCAAGTGCAGAGCTAGATGGCAGTACCTTACCTCCCCTCGTAGTTGAGGGAAAAATCTTGGTTCTTTTATCTTTCAAGTTCTTCACAGTGATCAGCAGGTATAAATACCAAGTGACTCAAAGAATAGAGCTATGCTGCCCAGCAACGGCGCCAGAAAATAGTCTTAATAACCCACAAGTATAAGGGATCTCAACAATTTTCGAGGGTAGAGTATTCAATCCAAATTTATTGATTCGACACAAGGGGGGCCAAAGAATATTCTCAAGTATTAGCAGCTGAGTTGTCAATTCAACCACACCCGGAAACTTAATATCTACAGCAAAGTATTTAGTAGCAAAGTAATATGATAATAGCGGTAATGGTAGCAAAAGTATTAGTTTTGGTTTTATAGTGATTATAACAGTAGCAACAGAAAAGTAAATAAGAGAAGAACAGTATGTGAAAGGCTCATAGGCAATGGACCAGTGATTGATAATTATGTTGGACGTGATTCCTCATGCAATAGTTATAACATTGGGTTACACAGAACTAGCTCCAGTCCATCAATGTAATGTAGGCATGTATTCCGAATATAGTCATACGTGCTTATGGAAAAGAACTTGCATGACAACTTTTGTCCTACCCTCCCGTGGCAGGGGGTCCTATTGGAAACTAAGGCATATTAAGGCCTCCTTTTAATATAGTACCGGACCAAAGCATTAACACTTAGTGAATACATGAACTCCTCAAACTACGGTCATCACCGGTAAGTATCCCGATTATTGTCACTTCGGGGTTAACGGATCATAACACATAATAGGTGACTATAGACTTGCAAGATAGGATCAAGAACTCACATATATTCATGAAAACATAATAGGTTCAGATCTGAAATCATGGCACTCGGGCCCTAGTGACAAGCATTAAGCGTAGCAAAGTCATAGCAACATCAATCTCTGAACATAATGGATACTAGGGATCAAACCCTTACAAAACTAACTCGATTATATGATAAATCTCATCCAACCCATCACCGTCCAGTAAGCCTATGATGGAGTTACTTACGCACGGCGGTGAGCATCATGAAATTGGTGATGGAGGAAGGTTGATGATGACGATGGCAACGGATTCCCCTCTCCGTAGCCCCGAACGGACTCCAGATGAGCCCTCCCGAGAGAGATTAGGGCTTGGCGGCGGCTCCGTATTGTAAAACGCGATGAATCCTTCTCTCTGATTTTTCTCCCCAAACGTGAATATATGGAGTTGGAGTTGAGGTCGGTGGAGCACCAGGGGGGCCACAAGGTAGGGGGGGCACGCCAGGGAGGTGGGCGCGCCTGACCCTCATGGACAAGGTGTGGGCCCCTGGCCTTGATTCTTTCGCCAATATTTTTTATGTATTCCAAAAATATCCTCTGTTGATTTTCAGGTCATTCCAAGAACTTTTATTTCTGCACAAAAACAACACCATGGCAATTCTGCGGAAAACAGTGTCAGTCCGGGTCAGTTCCATTCAAATCATGCAAGTTAGAGTCCAAAACAAGGGCAAAAGTGTTTGGAAAAGTAGATATGACGGAGACGTATCAGTATGAACCATGGAAAAGTTGGAATACAGTAGATATTACATCAATATAAATAAAGAATGAGTTCACAAAAAAAAACCAAGAGTAGTGATTTATTTTCTTATATTAACGGAGCTTACAAGATTTTCTGTTGGAGTTATGTGTCGTGAAGTTTTCAAGTTTTGGGTAAGGATTTGATGGATTATGGAATAAGGAGTGGCTAGAGCCTAAGCTTGGGGATGCCTAAGGCACCCCGAGGTAGTATTCAAGGATGTCAAAAAGCCTAAGCTCGGGGATGCCCCGGGAAGGCATCCCCTCTTTCGTCTTCGTCTATCGGTAACTTTACTTGAGGCTATATTTTTATTCACCACATGATATGCACTACAAAAAAAATACACACCTGTGACATTTTGGGCCGAACGAATTTTTTTTCTGTCATACTTATGACACTTCTATGACGATAATTGTGACACAACCCGGTATCATCATAGATGTGGTGGGCTCCTACTTCTATGACAAAAAATCATGACAGAAAATGGGCTTTTTGTCCTGGGCGAGCCGGAGACGCAGCTGCATGACATTCTTTGGGCCTTCCATGACGGATAAAACCGTGGTATAAGCGAGGGCGAGGAAAATATCGGGGTGTTCCCGGTTATGGTGGGTGGTCGGGGCCGAGCGATGCACGGAGGTTTGCACGTTTCTCTTGTACACGCAAGCGCGTGGGTGCGAAGCGTTGGGCTCTATCTGAACCTGAGCGAGGCGTTCGCCTACTGAACCCGAGCGATTGCACTGCAGGCTACGTGTTACTGAACCCGAGCGATCGATCGATGGCTGTTAACTGAACCCGATCGAGCGATTCCTTCGCTACTACTGCTAACTGAAGCCGATCGATGCTGCCTCTAGATGAACAGTGAGCGTTGCTGGGGGGGGTGGATGAACAGTTCCCGGTGGGGGTGGATGAACAGGACCCCGTGGCGTTGCCTCTGGATGAACAGGACCCCGATCCATCGAGCCGGTTGGGGCTGGATGAACAGGACCCCGTGGAGGGCTGGATGAACAGGACCACCCCGTGGAGGGCTGGATGAACAGTAGACGGTGGAGGGCTAGATGAACAGTAGCCCATGGAGAGGGCTGGTTGAACCGTAGCTGGTGGAGTAGCATGCGGTGGAGGCTAGATGAACAGGAGCCTGTGGATGAACAGTCGCAGGTGGATGCTAGAGGAGGTCGACGGTGGATGAATAGTAGCCCATGGAGGCTGGAGGGGGTCGACGATGGAGATGAACAATATCCCGTGGAGTCCCGTTTTGCGGTACGCCACACCCCTCCCGATGAACAGGGCCCCCATTTCGACCGTAGCGCTCCAACACAAGTCCGTCTCCTCTGTTTTACGGTACGCCACACCCCTCCCGATCAACAGGACCCCGTTTCGACCATAGGAGGTCCGTTTCCTCCATTTTGCGGTACGCCAGACCCCTCCCGATGAACAGGATCCCATTTCGAACGTGGCCGGTTGAACACAAGGCCGTTTCCTCCATTGTGTGGTACGCCAGGTCTCGTTTCCATCGGCTGTTCCGTCCAAGCCGGTTGGCTCCCACGCGTTCCGTTGCCTCCCGATGAACACGACGCATTCCGTTGACTCCCCATGAACACGACGACGATGCAATTTCTCTGTTCCGACCCAGCCATGTACACGAGCCCTGGCCGTATGTATGCGCGAGTAGGCGTTCGAGACCCCGCGCGTATGTACGTACGTGGCCATATTTTATTTCTTGCACCCTGGCCGCTGTACATACGTGTACATGTTACGTGCGCGCCTCTACTACGACACGTGCACGTCTACATGGACCAGTATGTACGTACACATTCGCGACCAGAATGACAACACTATGTACGCTTCGACCAGGTGGGTCCGGACTGTGAGGCACTTGCGTGCGAAGATGTAGCTGGTGGGTCCCAGCAGTCAGGGGGGCGAATCGTTTTTTTGCCCAGACGCACTTCCTTGCATGCGAAGATGTAGCTGCTGGGTCCCAGCTGTCAGGGGGAAACGTTTTTTCGCGAAATATGGTGGCCCGTCTGGTGGGTCCCTGCTGTCAGGTGGAGGAATAATTATTTTGCGCGTAATAAGGAGGCACTTCCTTGCGGCCGCCATGGACCCAGCTGTCAGCCTCTCCACATACAGTACTATTCTGATGGAAGTCGTTCGTTGACCACGTTGACCACGCCGCACCGAGAGCACCAGGGCGGTGGACGACGGTGAGGCCTAGGAAGGGGACGACGCAGAGCCGGGGAAGACGCGGCAGTGGATGCCCACGCGGAGAGGAGTACGAGGGTTCACTGGTTCGGCTGCGGTGTGAGGCTGCCGTCGCCGCAGAATAACAGGGGGTGTGGGTGAGTAGAGGGATGCCCTGGCCAGCGGTGGGAGTAGTAGGGGGCGGTGAGGCCTGCGCGGTAGCACAGCCGGCCACGGGAAGCGGGAGCAGGCGGTCCCGCCGGCGCTGGATTTGGCGGTTGGAGCAAGAAGATCAGAGATTGAAGAAACATGACGGCTGTTGGATTAACGTCCAATGGTTACATCTGCTAGAATCATTTGTTGACGTATATAATAACTAATTTTTTTTGCATACACGTCAACTTAATAGGCCCACAAGTCAGACCATTCCCTCTTTTTTTTAACAATTTATATATAGCTCATTGCGACTTCTTATGCAATTTATTGTAGTCCGTTTTTTGGTTGGCCAGGGCCAATTTCGCATATTTCTGTGGGTTCCAAACTATTTTTAGTACTGAAATGTCGAGCCAGATTTAAAGTACTTTGAAGATATATTTAAATTAGGTTAATGCCCAGTGAAATAGGAATTTGAAAATGTGAAAAAATTCAGAAATTATAAAGTAATTGTCAATTTTTCATCTGTTTTTATATTTACAACCCATTTCATATTACTTTCAAGATTTGCAGGCGTCTAGAAAGAGTTGTAGCCCATCAGGGCGTAGAAAAATAAGTAGGCCTGGATTGGGTATTCTTCAGAAAAAATAAACTAGGCTCATTTTCACAAAGAAAAAAATAGCTGGGATGGCCATATGGTGAACATAAAATATAAGCATCGGCTAGACGGGCCATAGCCCAGTTCAAACCCTGCTCCGTCTCAACAATAACAAAAAAATACTGCTCGAGCAGCTACGTCCCAGGTGCCAGCCGATCTTGTGTTGTTCTCTTGTCTAGTGACTATATACGCTCATAATGTCGTGGGTCCCAGATGTCAGGAAAACACTAGGAGGAAGCATTTTATTTTTCCATACACTGACATGGTGGGCCCCTACTGTCATCCTCTCCACGTACTTTTGCCGATTCCTGTTGTTTGTTGACCATGTTGACAACATAAGAGGGCGGCACCGCGCCGAGCGCACCAAAGCGTGCGGAGGACGACGACGAGGCCTCGGACGTCGGCGTTAACAATTTAGGAGACGGTGGGGCAGCGATGCGTGCGCTGAGGCGCAACCAGCCGTGGGAGGCGGAAGCAGGCGGCCCCACCGGCGCTGGTTTGGTTTTGGCGGCTGGAGGAAGACAGGACTGAAGAAACACGACAGATTGTAAAAGCAGCAGGAGTACTTAACAACCTTAACTGAAACCAGCATGGGCACTTAACAACCATAGCTAAAAGCAGTATGAGTACTTATACAGGTTCAACCGTACAAAGCACGCCTCAAATAGTGCTACTTTGCCTACAGTTAACCAAGGGTGAGGCCGCCAAGCCCCAGGACAAGGCCCAGTCACCACCCTGTGCATCCACGACCTTCTGAAAGCGGCTTCATCTCACTTTAGAGCCATGGAAAAGCAGGAACATAATATTCTGTCCTATTCTCCAAGATGGACGAGCCTTCATTATTTGAGACCACCCATGAATAAGTATATTTTCACCTCCAAGGGGAATGGAGTAGGTTGACATAAACATCATGTTGTGACCAAGCGCAAGTCTGACCCGACCATGGTCAGGCATCTATATAGGAACAATAGAACTGGGTAGTTTCTGTTTCAAGAAGATCACAACTGTAAAACTATGTATAAGCAATAGTTTATGAGCAAAATATATAACAAAAAAAAGCTCGTAGCATAAGTTTCTTGACATAGTTGGACCTGTTCAATGAGTGCAGCAGTGGCACACATATCCCACGTGGCCTTCCACCATTGAAACGCCCCACAAGGATCTCAAGACGATCAATAAAGTGTAGGAACTTGTGGATGTTGTCCTAGTCAACTTCAGTGCCATCAGTAATAGCCGAGTTGTTACAGAATAACAAACGAGCAGCCTGCTTAACTCTGAAAAAACCTACATGTGCCACCAATTATAAGAAAATATTAGTTAGAAGTAGCATCTTCGTGAGAGATTCGTTGCTACTTCTAAAGTTAAATTGTGATTAGTTAGACAGAATAGGTGGATTAAGAAGTAATCGAGGCAACAAGCAAGAACCAGATACAAAACTAACATGGATGAACAATTGCAACGACGTTGGGGTGGAAGATCGCTGTGAAGATGAGACCAGGTTCTGCTATTTCCATCAACATTCATGCGCCAACTTTCAGTCCGTAACACATGAGAAAATTTATCCAAGTTCGGCCATAAAAAAGCAGCGATCTTCTTGGTTCATGAACCCAACTCGGAACTTATATCCATGGCTTGCCTTCACTGTGACCATTAAACTGGTGTATTCTCTTATGGCAAGGCCGAGCATCTTGAGTACATGTGTTCTTGCAGAGCAAATAATGCACTGCAGGAAAAATAATATGAGAACACAATGTATTCCCTATCCAAATGTAGAAATAACTTCCTCCTTCACGTCAGTGTTGACCATCGTACTGGTAGTACCTTTTATCCAAATATAGCAATCCAAATTTCCAAATTAGTCGACTGCATGTTTAAAAAAAACCCACCCTCCCGAATAGAAAAGAGGATTCTAGGAACATACTGTGCGCGTTTTAAAATCCTGTGTTAGGATGAGAAGGAACAAGTGTGGCATCTCGCCGAGGGCGCAGAAACCTGTAGGGTGCTTGCACTTGGGCACTACAAATAAAACACACTAGATTCACTAGGAAGAAAAATGCATCAACGGCGGCGGCTGCCATCCTAGGATTACCCGCGACCAAGGGACTTGGATTTATCGGGGATGGATGAAGAATTCATACCTGGTTCTCCATGAGAAAACCCTATGCAATCGCCGAGAGGGGGTTTTCTCTGAACAAGCAGACGAGGGAGAAGGGGATTCAGGCCCAGTGAAATATTGCCGCTTCGTCCGTCCAGCTTACTGCTAAAGCTGGAAAGGGGGGGGTTGTGATTTGACGGCTCATTGGGCATTACTGTGGCGCTACGACCGGGGTGTGTCTACCGTGTAGTTGTGCACTCTAATTTGTGCATATGGCACGTGGACCCCGTTGCCGGATGCCCCACATATCAGCGAACGGAAGTAGAAAGACAGGAGTAACTAGTTACACATAAATATATTTTTGACAGAGAGATACTCCCTCTGTAAAGAAATATACAAATATTTTATATCACAACTTTATACCTAAGAAAAATCAAGGGGAATATACATAACATATATAATTATAAAAAACAGAGTTGTTTTTAACATAGTATATACGAGTTGGTGATGATGGTGTGCCTGCCATCTTACAATATAGGTCGTCCGATTTATATCTGACGGATAGGAAGGGAACTATGGCAATTTTGCAAAAAGGTACCCACACACCTCTCCACATTTGCAAATAAGGCCTTCCCTCATTCATCATTTTCTCTCACAAGATAAAATACTCATAGAAATGCATCTTGATGTTATGTGCAACGCACGGGCATTATGGGGGTTCAACTGAGAATATAATACTCAAACAGGCTCACGGTTCTGGACTTTGGGCTGCAGGCCCACCCTGCATGTTTGGGGGCCCATGTGTTCTACCTCGGCGCTTTTCATATTGCAAGCGATCGGTACGGTGCTGGTTTTAGATGCCGTCGCAAGGAGAATACACAAAATTGAATAAAGCATGGCAACTATTGGAATGAAATCGAACGACAGTTCCTAACCAACAATGAGAGTTGCAATTCTATCAACGATATACCATGTGATAAATAATACTATCGTATTACTTATACACACAGTACACCTGTTTCACCATGCTAGATTATTACATCAAAATCTCCCAGAGGATAGATCAGTTCGGCAGCTGCATGCTGCTACTGAAGAATTTCAAAGTTTATTTGGACTAGCTCTCCTTGCTGAGAAAGTTTGATTTTGAGATCACCCCCTACTTCAATATATGATTTAGATTTGAACTTTGACAATCCTTTAGCATCAATCCTCATGCGACCATCCTTTGTACTTATGGTATATTGAGCAGGTTCATTCACACCAAGGCTGCGCATGGTAAGAGAAACTTGGCCGCTGTCGCCCCGATTGTTGAATGACTCCCTCGTTGCTCTAGGGATTCTCTGTTTGCACACAAGAAGACATACCCAAACAGTTAGATCAACACAGTGAATCATGCGAAACAACATGGAAAGAAAAAGGAACGAAGCACTTGGGCGGCCAATGCTTACCAAGAAGGTGGACATGTCAGTTTTTGTAAGGACTTTGGTATATGAAATGCGAACTGCAGCCCAGTCTGTTGCCGGTGCAACTGCTCGTTCGATTGCCGCTGAACGGGCTGGAGCAGATGCAAGTGCAAGTGTTGGTGCAGGTGCCGAAGCCGCCGCTGCTGCCGGAGATGGTGCTCCTTGTAGAGTTGGTGCCGGTGTTGGAGTAGGTGCCAGTGTCGATGCCTGATAACCCACAAGTATAGGGCATCGCAATATTTTTCAATAAGTAAGAGTGTCGAACCCAACGAGGAGCTAAAGGCAAAACAAATATTCCCTCAAGTTCTACCGACCACCGATACAACTCTACGCACGCTTGATGTTCGCTTTACCTAGAACAAGTATGAAACTAGAAGTACTTTGTAGGTGTTGTTGGATAGGTTTGCAAGATAATAAAGAGCATGTAAATAAAAAGTAGGGGCAGTTTAGGTAAAGACACAATTAAGTTAGTTTTAGTAAAGAGATTTTTGTTACGAGAAAGTTATTTGTCCCTAGGCAATCGATAACTAGACCGGTAATCATTATTGCAATTTTATATGAGGGAGAGGCATAAACTAACATACTTTCTCTACTTGGATCATATGCACTTATGATTGGAACTCTAGCAAGCATCCGCAACTACTAAAGATCATTAAGGTAAAACCCAACCATAGCATTACAACATCAAGTCCTCTTTATCCCATACGCAACAACCCCCTTACTCGGGTTTGTCTTTCAGTCACTCATGCAACCCACTATAAGCGAATCATGAACGTATTGCAACACCCTACAGCGGGGATCCCTCACGCTTGTGCGACACGGAGAGCACCATAGGACAGCACCAATAATAAAACATGCAACTCAAACCAATCACGATCATCAAATAGCCCATAGGACAAAACAGATCTACTCAAACATCACAGGATAGCCATACATCATTGGGAAATAATATATAGCATTAAGCACCATGTTTAAGTAGATATTACAGCGGGTAAGAGAGAGGTTACACTGCTGCATAGAGGGGGAAGAGTTGGTGATGATGGCGGTGAAGTTGTTGGTGAAGATTGCGGTGATGATGATGGCCCCCGGTGGCACTCCGGTGCCACCGGAAGCGAGGGGGAGAGAGTCCCCCTCCTTCTTCTTCTTCCTTGACCTCCTCCCTAGATGGGAGAAGGGTTTACCCTTTGGTCCATGGCCTCCATGGCATGGGAGGGGCAAGAGCCCCTCCGAGATTGGATATGTCTCTCTGTCTCTCTCTGTTTCTGCGTTCTCAGATTCCGCCCTTTCACTGTTTCTTATATTCCTGGAGATCCGTAACTCCGATTGGGCTGAAATTTTAACATGATCTCTATCCGGATATTAGCTTTCTTGCGGCAAAAGAAGGGCATCAACCGCCTTATGGGGTGACCACGAGGGTTAGGGGTGCGCCCCCTGCCTCGTGGCCCCCTCGAGCATCGTCTAACGTGGATTTTTCTTCCCAAAAATCATATATATTCCAAAAAAATCTTCATCGGTTTTTATCCCGTTTGGACTTCGTTTGGTATGGATATTCTGCGAAACAAAAAACATGCAACAAACAGGAACTGGCACTAGGCACTGGATCAATATGTTAGTCCCAAAAATAGTATAAAAAGTTGCCAAAAGATATGAAGGTTGTAGAATATTGGCATGGAACAATAAAAAATTATAGATACGACGGAGATTTATCAGGATCCCCAAGCTTAATTCCTGCTCGTCCTCGAGTAGGTAAATGATAAAAAAGATAATTTTCGATGTGGAATGCTACGTAGCATAATCTTGATCATGTAATCTAATCATGGCATGAATATTAAGACACGAGTGATTCAAAGCAATAGTCTATCATTTGACATAAAAATAATAATACTTCAAGCCCATTAATAAAGCAATCATGTCTTTTCAAAATAACATGGCCAAAGAAAGTTATCCCTACAAAATCATATAGTCTAGCTATGCTCCATCTTCACCACACAAAATATTCACATCATGCACAACCCCGATGACAAGCCAAGCAATTGTTTCATACTTTTGACGTTCTCAAAACTTTTCAAATTTCATGCAATACATGAGCGTGAGCCATGGACATAGCACTATATGTGGAATAGAATATGATGGTGGAGAAGACAAAAAGGAGAATATAGTCTCACATCAACTAGGCGTATCAACGGGCTATGGAGATGCCCATCAATAAATATCAATGTGAGTGAGTAGGGATTGCCATGTAGTGGATGCAATAGAGCTATAAGTGTATGAACGCTCAAACTGGAAACTAAGTGGGTGTGCATCCAACTTGCTTGCTCATGAAGACCTCGGGCATTTGAGGAAGCCCATCATCGGAATATACAAGCCAAGTTCTATAATGAAAATTCCCACTAGTATATGAAAGTGATAACTCAAGAGACTCTCTATATGAAGAACATGGTGCTACTCTAAAGCACAAGTGTGTTAAAAGGATAGTAACATTGCCCCTTCTCTCTTTTTCTCTCCTTTTTTTATTTTCTCTTTTTTGGGGGCCTTCTCTTCTTTTTTTTGGCCTTTCTATTTTTTAATTTATTTTATTTTTTTCGTCCGGAGTCTCATCCCGACTTGTGGGGGAATTAGTCTCCATCATCCTTTCCTCACCGGGGCAATGCTCTAATAATGATGATCATCACACTTTTATTTACTTACAACTCAATATTACAACTCGATACTAGAACAAAGATATGACTCTATATGAATGCCTCCGGCGGTGTACCGGGATGTACACGCCATGAAAACATCATGCCAGCTATCTTACGATCATGCAAAGCAATATGACAATGAATGCTCAAGTCATGTATATGATGATGATGGAAGTTGCATGGCAATATATCTCGGAATGGCTATGGAAATGCCATGATAGGTAGGTATGGTGGCTGTTTTGAGGAAGGTATATGGTGGGTTTATGGTACCGGCGAAAGTTGCGCGATACTAGAGAGGCTAGCAATGGTGGAAGGGTGAGAGTGGGTATAATCCATGGACTCAACATTAGTCATAAAGAACTCACATACTTATCGCAAAAATCTATTAGTCATCGAAACTGAGTACTACGTGCATGCTCCTAGGGGGATAAGACCATCGCTCGTCCCTGACCGCCACTCATAAGGAAGACAATCAATAAATACCTCATGCTCCGACTTCGTTACATAATGGTTCACCATACGTGCATGCTACGGGAATCACAAACCTCAACACAAGTATTTCTACTAATCCACAACTAACCACTAGCATGACTCTAATATCACCATCTTTATATCGCAAAACTATTTCAAGGAATCAAACATATCATATTCAGTGATCTACAATTTTTATGTAGGATTTTATGACTAACCATGTGAATGACCAGTTCATGTCATCTCTCTAAATAGATATAAGTGAAGCAAGAGAGTTTAATTCTTTCTACAAAAGATATTCCCACGCTCTAACAAATATAAGTGAAGCAAAAGAGCATTCTACAAATGGCGGTTTTCTATGTAATGAGAAACAGGCAATCCAAACTTCAAATGATATAAGCGAAGCACATGAAGCATTCTATAAAGACATACTCAAAAGATATAAGTGAAGTGCATAGGGCATTCTATAAATCAACCAAGGACTATCTCATACAAGCATGGTGCATAAAAGAAAGATGAAAACTAAATGCAAAAGACGCTCCAAGATTGCACATATCGCATGAACGCAACGAATCCGAAAACATACCGATACTTGTTGAAGAAAGAGGGGATGCCTTCCGGGGCATCCCCAAGCTTAGACGCTTGAGTCTCCTTGAATATTTACTTAGGGTGCCTTGGGAATCCCCAAGATTGAGCTCTTGCCTCTCTTCCTTCTTCTCACATCGAGACCTTCTCGATCATCAAACACTACATCCACACAAAACTTCAACAGAAAACTCGGTAAGATCCGTTAGTATAATAAAGCAAATCACTACTCTAAGTACTGTTGAAAACCAATTCATATTTTGTTTTTTCATTGTGTCTACTGTAGTATAACTTTTTCATGGCTTAATGCACTGATACAAATCGATAGTTTCATCAAAACAAGTAAACTATGCATCAAAAACAGAATATGTCTAAAACAGAACAGTCTATAATAATCTGAACATTCACCATACTTATGATACTTGAAAAATTCTGTGAAAATTTGGAAAAATAAAAAATTTGTATAGAAAGATAGTGCAAAAAGAATCATAACCATTTGATTTTCCAGCTAAAAATTTAAAATCGCGCACTACAGCTAAAGTTTCTGTCCTGCACCGAACAGACCATCAAGCAAATGTAAATATCCTAAAGGCAAACCTTGGCACATCATTTTTATAATACAATGGAATTATACAAGGGGATAATTATTTTTGTTGAAAAGTTTCTGTAATCAAGATTCACAAAGTTGCCGTGAGCATGAACAAAGTTGAAGGAGCTCTCCCACTTCAACAATGCTTGTCTTTCTCACTTTCACTTTCCTTTTTGAAAAAGTTTTGGATTCCCCTCTTTATTTTATTTTGTTTTTAAACTATATAAAAGCACTCAACAGAAATAAATGACTCTCTGAAACTTCCGGGTTGTCTCCCTGGCAGCGCTTTCTTTAAAGCCATTAAGCTAGGCATATAGTGCTCAAGTAATGAATCCACCCGGATCCCAAGGTATATCAAAGCCAATTTTAATTAACAATGAATTGTAATTTAGTTGAGAGCACAAAGAAACATATATCATGTAATGACGAAGTCTAACTCTCTTCCTATGCATCGGCATGTCATAAAAGAACAATTCATGCACACAAAGTAAAGGCCAATGCATAGTATAAACTGTTTCTTGCAATTTTATCATATTGGAAACATAGAGAGGTGGAGATATAGTTCCTCTGTCATAATAATTGCAAGTACGAGCAGCAAGCACATGCATATTATACTCATCAAAATCATCATGTGTAGTAGTAAAAGGCAACCCATCAATATAATCCTTAATAAGGGCAAACCTCTCCGATATAGTGTAGTTGGGAGAATTCAAAAATATAATAGGACTATCATGAGTGGGTGCAATAGCAACAATTTCATGTTTAACATAAGGAACTATAGCAAGTTCATCTCCATAAGCATAATTCATATTGGCATCTTGGCCACAAGCATAGCAAGCATCATCAAAAATGGATATTTCAAAAGAATCAACGGAATCATAGCAATTATCATAGCATTCATCCTTCGGTAAGCATGAAGGGAAATTAAACAATGTATGAGTTGAAGAGTTACTCTCATTAGAAGGTGGGCACGGGTGATCAATCCGCTCTTCCTCCTGTTGTTCTTCGCTCTCTTCCTCATCTTTTTCATCCAATGAGCTCACAGTTTCATCAACTTCTTCTTCCATAGATTCCTGCAAAATATTATTCTCTTCTTGGACAGCGGAGACTTTCTCAATAAGCGCATTAATATAGGAATTATATTCATAATTATCATAGCAATATTTTAGGATAGCTAAATTTTCAGGCCTATAAACATCATCATCAAAAGCTTCATACTTTTCAAACAAAGATTCAATTTCATAAGCACCCTTAAAAGCAACAAATTCTTCTATTTGTTCCACATCATAGTAATCATATATACCATTAGCATAAGAAGCTAAGGTTTCATTATCATTAAATTCACATGAAAAGGGAAGGTGTGGAGCCTTCATCCTAGAGCAACAAGTATAATCATATCTCAAGCATAGTTGCCTAGCATACCAATACAATATATCAATTTGATCCCACAATAGTTTCCCTTTTTGTGTCAAGCGATAATCCCTAAAGTATTCACGTTGATCCAACGTTACTCCCATTACCAGATTGAATGAGGTTTTCTCAGGATTATCGAAGAAGTACATAATTTCTGTCACATAACGAGCATCGAGGGTTTTATGAGGATCCTCATCTCCATGAGCAGCAAGTACACCTAATTTTTTTGGTATTTTGTGTTCCATATCCATAACTAAAGATAGAGAAGAACTAAGAATAGCAAATAAAAATTACTTAGTGATAAAGCAAACAAGCACACACGAAAATATTCACCCCACGCTATTGCTCCCCGGCAACGGCGCCGGAAAAAGGTCTTGATAACCCACAAGTATAGGGGATCGCAACAGTTTTCGATAAGTAAGAGTGTCGAAACCAATGAGGAGCTAAAGGTATAACAAATATTCCCTCAAGTTTTATTGACCACCGATACAACTCTACGCACGCTTGATGTTCGCTTTACTTAGAACAAGTATGAAACTAGAAGTACTCTATAGGTGTTGTTGAATAGGTTTGCAAGATAATAAAGAGCATGTAAATAAAAAGTAGGGGCTGTTTAGGTAAAGACACAACTAAGTTAGTTTTAGTAAAGAGCTTTTTGTTACGAGAAAGTTATTTGTCCCTAGGCAATCAATAACTAGACCGGTAATCATTATCGCAATTTTATATGAGGGAGTGGCATAATCTAACATACTTTCTCTACTTGGATCATATGCACTTATGATTGGAACTCTAGCAAGCATCCGCAACTACTAAAGATCATTAAGGTAAAACCCAACCATAGCATTAAAGCATCAAGTCCTCTTTATCCCATATGCAACAACCCCCTTACTCGGGTTTGTGTTTCAGTCACTCACACAACCCACTGTAAGCGAATCATGAACGTATTGCAACACCCTACAGCGGGGATCCCTCACGCTTGCGCGACACGGAGAGCACCATAGGACATCACCAATAATAAAACATGCAACTCAAACCAATCACGATCATCAAATAGCCCATAGGAGAAAACGGATCTACTCAAACATCATAGGGTAGCCATACATCATTGGGAAATAATATATAGCATTGAGCACCATGTTTAAATAGAGATTACAGTTGGTAAGAGAGAGGTTACACCGCTTCATAGAGGGGGGAAGAGTTGGTGATGATGGCGGTGAAGTTGTTGGTGAAGATTACGGTGATGATGATGGCCCCTGGTGGCACTCCGGTGCCACCGGAAGCGAGGGGGAGAGAGCCCCCCTCCTTCTTCTTCTTCCTTTACCTCCTCCCTAGATGGGAGAAGGGTTTCCCCTCTGGTCCATGGCCTCCATGGCACGGGAGGGGCGAGAGCCCCTCCGAGATTGGATCTGTCTCTCTGTCTCTCTCTGTTTCTGCGTTCTCAGATTCTGCCCTTTCACCGTTTCTTATATTCCCAGAGATCCGTAACTCCGATTGGGCTGAAATTTTAACATGATCTCTATACGGATATTAGCTTTTTCTTGCGGCGAAAGAAGGGCATCAACCGCCTTATGGGGTGGCCATAAGGGTCAGGGGCGTGCCTGCCCCCCTGGGGCGCGCCCCTACCTTGTTGCCCCCTCGGGCATCGTCTCGCATGGATTTTTCTTCCCAAAAATGATATATATTCCAAAAAAATCTCTGTCGGTTTTTATCCCGTTTGGATTCCGTTTGATATGGATGTTCTGCGAAACAAAAAAACATGCAACAAACAGGAACTGGCACTAGGCACTGGATCAATATGTTAGTCCCAAAAATAGTATAAAAAGTTGCCTAAAGTATATGAAGGTTGTAGAATATTGGCATGGAACAATCAAAAATTATAGATACGACAGAGACGTATCAATGCCCGATCCTCCGGTAGATTAGCCTGATCCGCTGACACGGTCGGTGCCCAATCCTCAGCTGGATCAGACTGAGCTGTTGCCGGTGTCAGTGATAGAGCAACTGCCGGTGCTCGATCCATTGGTGAAGGTGGTACCGATGTGCGAGACAGCGGTGATCGTGTCTGGTCTGCTATGATCAGCTTTCTAACTTGACTAGGCTCCGTGACCGTGATCCAGTTTTTTTCTTCATTTCTTTTAAACGCGAGAAGGACTAATTGTGGCATTTTTGTTAAACCAAACTGCAGTTCATCATAGGGATTCAGCTTTTACTCAGACAACAGACTGATCCAATTTTTTCCAGTAATATAAGTGATGGACAGTGCCTTCATTACTGACACGACATAAGAAGTGAAACCTGCAAAAATAGCCATCGTAGAGCAAACCAAACGGTTTATTTTGTGATGAATTTCACATGGCAAAACCTGCATCGTAAAATTGCAGGAAAAGAAAGAAAACATGACATTAAATCAATAAGATTTAGATAGTAAATCAATAAGATTTACTTGATGTGACACGAGTGAATCCTTACCAGGAAATCACTATGTTGAAGTACTAAACAGAAGATTGATCGTCCAACTACGGGTGGCATACAGGGGCCCCGCGTACTCCCAGAAGCAGAACAGTCCAAAGGTCGTGACAAATCGTATGGACCGAACATCCATGGACTGGAAATCCTGGTGGGTGCAATAAACCCTGCAATGCATACAGATATTGGAGTGTAACCATAATTGATAAACCATCCTCACAAAAAAGATGATCTGGATACTTCAAAATATATAGACTGAATTGAGTGGACAGAAATTAACATAGACCGTTCTCAGGACTGACCACACACCAAAAGCGGCAGTACTAATAAACAATACAGGGTTCACAAACACAAATCAATTACTGAACAATAGTACTTACTACAGACAAGCAAAGTTGCACTAATTAAACTCTGCATACTATTTCTTGCCACTGACCTACGGGATAAACACCACATAACTGACTAGGCCATGGACTTCGTGAGAGATGTCTACATGCACCATCACCATCTCGTCAACCTTGGAGAACCTAACAGAGTGGTCTTTCCACTCATAAACATAATGATGAAGACATGCCGCATCAGATTTGTTGGGAAGCTTTACAAGAACCACACCCTTCGTAATTGAAGGCACAACCAGGAAATTGTTGTGGTCAAGTACAGCCTCGAGAACATGCCTGACAACAATGCTACAGGAAAACACTAGTTCAGGACATGTGGCGACAAGGACACAACAGCTGGATAGTTTAGCAGTAGAACTCATCCTCAGGTCTTCCAGTTCACACGGCATGACTTTGAGAACTTCATCTCCACCGCGGACCTGGTTCTAATTCAAACAGAAACCATATTTTATTACTACCTCCGTTAAAAAATATAAGATGATTTTCGATATTATACTCCATATATGACTACATATACGCACAGAAATGAGTGAACAAAGACACTAGAACATGTCTTCAAAGGCATGAGAGCAGATGGATTACTTGCAATATCCATAACACAAGTTACTGAGGCAAATATACCCTCTTCAAAGGTAGCATTGATGTTCATAAAGTACTCCCTCCGTCCCAAAATTCTTGTCTTAGATTTGTCTAGATATGGATGTATCAATACATCCGTATCTAGACAAATCTAAGACAAGAAATTTGGGACAAAGGGAGTAGTTGAAAGTAATCTATAAGAAATCAGTGTCAACCTCTTGCATGTTTTGGTCAAAATAGGAATTTAGAACCGTCATTTGGCACACAAAAATCACATGCAAGATCACCTAGAAAGTTGTACTACTAGTACTAGTACTGCGTGTTAGATGAAAAAACACGATCAAGATCGAGAAAAAGATCATTAAGAAGAGATATTACCTGGACTTGCTTAATGAGGGATCCCGGAGAGGGGGGCTAGGACAGGGCGATGGCTTTGAGCTTGTCTACGGTATTCTCGGCGGGGTGCTTGCGCTTCTTTGTACCATGAGCCTCGACGGTTTTGGCCAGAGCCATAGACATCACTTCGGCCGGTGCTCCGGCGACCATCAAGAAACTGTCAAATATAAATAAAAGAAAAGAAATCATAATCACAAACCCAAAAGAAGAACAGAGAGGGAGTTATAGGATCAGTCTCGGGGTTGCAAGACCGGGCCTTGGCAAGAATCAACACCATTGATGCGCTCACCTTTCCTTCTTTGGGAGAGAAGAACAATGGCAGAAGCAGGTCGGGGTTTTCTTGAAGAAATGAGGAACAAGATGAGGGAGAAGCGAGTTGGGTAGAGAGGAAGCTGAGAGAGAAGAGTGAAATGATGATTGCTTCGTCCGTCCAACTTACTGCTGGAAAGGAGGGGGTTTTGTGATTTGACGGCTCATTGGGCTTTACTGCGGCGCTTCAATCGGGGTAGTCTACCATCACTCTACTACGGAGTAATTTAGTGCATGGCTGGTGGACCCTGATGCTGGCTGTCCCACACGTCGGCGAAAGTGAGTAATTTAGTGCATGGCTGGAGGAGGATTCACATGGTAGAGCGTGTCCATTATTTTTCTGAAGAAAAAAATGATTACAACAAGCGTTTCCACTCTTACGACGGAGGAGTGCGAAACACGGCAACCACTTGAACATACACAATGCTCCTACTACTAGGAACGTGTAGTGGTTCATAGGTCAGTACTACATAATCTTGTTGCTAGTGTAGTAAGATATGACGACAACAAATGATGTTGTGCGCATGTCAACTATATGAACAGTAATGTAGTAACATAGTACCGCTTTTTCAACTATCCGGTCGAGAATGAACGGTGAGATCAATGTTAACAGAACTAGGTCTACAGCACACGGAGAGTACAGTGCTACAGTACTCCATGAAACATGAACCATATGAAGCATGAATAGTGTTAGGAAGGGTGTATGAAGGGTGCACGGCATGGGAGCAAAAGTTCCCTTCTCGACCCACTTTTGGGTGTTTGGCAAAGTGCATGAAGGGTGCATGAGTCCACACTAATAGGTTAACACAAATACACGAAGATGAAACAACTATATTGAGATGAGAATGCAACCAAACACACCCACACGCTTTGTGCTACAGTGACTGATCTGCACCGTCTGAGTTTGATCCAACGGTCATGTTGCACCGAGACATGGACATGCCCATGCAGAGGGCTCCTAAACACCACCGAAGTCCCTCTTCTTCTCGAGTCGCACGGCATTGGTAATGCAGGGGGCAAAACGGCTGAAAGGCAATGCAATCTACGGGAAGGCGGAGGGAGCCAGCCGAGGAGCGGGGAATCTTTTGGTTTTCACCATGGTAAAACACCAGTCGACGACTTCTCACATTAGGGAGTAGTGGGTTTTATAGGCGGAGTCATCGTGACTAATTGCTGCCGTGCCTGCTCCCATCAATCAAAAAATTAAAAATCCCGCCGCGCCTGCTCCCGTCAATCAAAAAATTAAAAATCCCACCGCGCCTGCTCTTGTCAATCAAAAAATTAAAAAGCCGGCCGCACCCAAACACCCGAGCAACGTCGCGGTGGATATTTAAATTTACCTACCAGCAAGTAGATAAAAAAGGGGTGAAAAAACAAATGTGGCGGCGGCCTAGCTAATCGGTCGAACTAGCCCAACTAGCTAGCCACCATGCTTCACTAATGTACTTGGCGGGAAAGGTGGTCTTTCGTGATTTGATGACTCATTTACTTGCTTCGGCGAAAATACGCGGTAGGTCCTCCCATGTCAGGAAGAATATATGCGTGCACCACCCGGGAGGACCCCAAAACCGCGCGGTAGGGTGTGCCATGTCTCGGCACGGAGGAAAAATGTGCGTGTAAAAATATACTGTATCAGACGTAGTACCTATGGTTCGACCTCGGGACCCAGCCTGTCGGTCGAAAACACCCCACTAGCCACACAGCTTCATCATGCGAACGTGGCACGGAGGATAGGTGTGGTTAGCTCTGTCTCGACCAGCCACAACGTCTCTTGTTCTAGGCAATTCTTCTATTTTCCAACCTTTTTTTAGTTGTAATAACACCACGGCAAGCTAGCGCCGCTCTTCCTGTGTGCCCGTGCAAAGGTTAGACGATGGAGAGAAGAGAGAGATCACAGACCTAGGACCCACCAGTAAGTGAGTCAATGGCCATGCACGTGTTGACGAGGCACTCCCTCTACTCTACTCAATGTAATAATGTATAAAATCAAGTTATGGGACAAAGCCAACAACCGTTGTTGTTTCAGGCTATCGACTTACGCTTTGTAGTCTAGGTTGCCAGTTTGAATCTCGTCTTTCAGATTTGTTAGTTTTAGG